>NW_015150591.1:401917-412879 GCF_000732505.1 Cyprinodon variegatus
ATAGATAGATAGATAGATAGATAGATAGATAGATAGATAGATAGATAGATAGATAGATAGATATTTCTGACAGTAATTCTATGTTTACACAGTGCTACACTACTGTCTAAGTCTAAAACCTAAGTTCAGTACCGATTCACCCTCTGGGGGTTCCTGGTGAGCAAAAAGAACACATAAAGCAAATGATAGATACCCTTTTCACCAGATTCGGTAAATTTTGTATAAAAATATTGATTTATTAATCAATGAGAAGCTTTTTGCTGATACTTACACCACTTTCCCTGTCTGGAGACCCTCTGTGAAACATTAAGGAAGAAAAAAAGGGAAAAATTAAAGGTTCCTTGCTCTAAAATCTACTTATTAGTTAATTTATTTTAAAAAAGAGGTAAAATTAGCTTTCAAGGTATGATTAAAACACTTTTAATATGTTTCAACTTAATAAAAACATTACAAACCATTCATCAGCTAAATTAATGTATCTGATCAAAGATCATATTTAACATCAAGTTTCATCCTTCCATCTTTGAAAAAGGATGAGGGGCATCAGGAAGCAAAAACTGCACTTACGTTGAGTCGTTGTCCTTCTCTTTCTTTCGTATCCCAAAAGCCTTCCTGGTGCGTTTTTTCAATCCTGAAAAAAATCAAAAAGAGAAACCAAAGGGATGAATAAAGGGGTAACTCCATTGGGCGGATTAAAGGGTAGCTTGGAGCAGCCGCACGTCATGTGGATTAAAGGTAAGATGTATTATTTATTGACTGGCCTCATCACTGTGAAAAGAAAACTGTTGAAACTACAAATACATTCAGGGTCATTAGATATTGAACGACAGCCTTGTAATCATCAAGGAAACCTTTTAGACAATCGCTATGGAAAATTAATCAGGATTGTGAAAATCAATAACGCAGCAATTCACTTGGGACAGTGATATATTTGGAGAAAACTACCAAAGGTCAGACAGTTTAATACATTACAATAAAAGCACGACTCAAAATACAATAGCTAATATATTCAAAGAAGAATTCTTCATAAAGTGAAGCAAATTATGGAGAACAGTGATTATCCTCTTCATCCGACTGTTAAAAAAAGAACAGTCTTCAATAAGAGGCTTCTCCAGGTCCGGAGTAAGACAGACCTCTACAGAAGATCCTTCCTGCCTACAGCTACCGACACCAACAACACCTGTTTACTGCAACATTTAATTTACCTTTGGTATTAATAAAGTGTGTTTAAATTTTAATCAAATTGAATATTAAATAACGGTAATAACATGTTAAAAAAAACTGCGATGGACTGGCGACCTGTCCAGGGTGGACCACGCCTCTCGTCCGTAGACAGCTGGAGATAGGCACCAGCACCCCTAATGAAAATGGATGGATGCATGGAAAATGGTTAAAAAAAAAAAAAAAAAAAAAAGAAGCAAACTTTAAAGAAAACATTGTCCTGCTAAAAATGGATAGTCTTCTATGGGGTAATACAAACAATCACTGAAGTTTACAGTAGAAAAATGATTTATGTCCTGAAAGAACACGAAATCTTCTGCAAAATACTAAGGTAGCACAGACAAGAACAGCTGAACCAAGCAGCTTTATAAAAAAAAGGCGGCAAAGCTGTTCATTTTTAGATCCATCATATTTGATTTTAATCCCATTTTTCCTTTAAACATTAAGCATTGCTCTAGCTCAGCTGTTAATGAATACTTTGAAACATGTACTTTAAGGGTTAAATTAACTGAGCTACAGCTTTTGTTTTAAAACATTTCAACATTGCAGCACTTCCTTAATAGGTTTAAAAAAGAGCAACTTGATTTTCATCTTCTTCACCCTAAATGAGATCAAATGTAGTTTGTTTAATTTATTTCTGCAAACTTAGGTTTAACATCGAACACTGGTAAACCCTGAGGAAGTGATTGATCAGATTCTCCCACCTCTTTCTTACCCATAATAAAAGTCCAGTTGTCCCACTCCATTCTGTCCCTGCTGACTCCTCTACTTTCATTCTTCCTTGTCTTTAGTTTGCAGTGTACTCATGGTGTAATCTACCGACCGACCGACCGGTCTCTTCCTCATACCACCTGCAGACACACGCTGTACCTCTGATCAGGAACCTGATGCTCTGCTAGCTAAAGCATGCGCACACACCTGCACAGATAAGGTGTCCTGTCCTTGATCTGCATCTGGTGCTCAAGTTCAAGGGAGTTTATTTCTGAGTTCACCACAGATTTAGTTCAGAAATGTTCAAGAAAAAAAAAAACTGTCATAATTATATACTATATATATCCCATGCACCTCTTTCTTCCTTTGATTGATTGACTTTATTGATTTCACAGTGGAGAAATTTACTCATTACATACATTACCTGCAGAACTGAAGGGAGAGTCAAACTGGGTCCTTTTTAAGCATAAACTTAAAGACTTTTTATTGAGAGGTCAGACATGTGAACATTAATAATCTAACTGACCTGATCTTGTTTCTGTGATGTTTTAGTGCGTAATTTGTTCTGTTGTTTCTTGTGTACAGTCACTGTGTTTTGTGTAAAAGCCTAACTGGGGACAGGCATTGAGAATTAGCCTTAGCTAAAATGTTATAGTGTGTGACATGATTCCTGAATCATACTTGTCCCTATCAAATAAACGAACAAAATAAAATAAAATAAAAACATCAGCTCAAATAGTCAACAAATGTGCCAATCAATAAAACCATTTATGGTTCCCATCAACTATGTTAAATAAGTCAGTCAGTGTTAAAGGAAAGTTTAAATACTTGAAAAACAAAATGTCGGCATTCATTTGGACTTTTATATTATATAATTAAAGTGGGAAACAAACCAGCCCTTAAAATCGGTGTTAATATCCATAGACACAAGGTTCACTGTATTTTAACCTCTCAAAACCCGCTTTAATGCTTTTAAAAATAACTCAGAATGCATGAAAATTACACTGGTTAAATGTTTACCAATATAGACATGTTAGGCATCGTCGGAAAGCTTAGATTCTCCACAATTCAACCACCAAGTTCACTTTATGGACACAGCGAGCACCAAAGCACAATTATAGCAGCATGTCAAATTGTAGCATGAAAAAGCAGCCACAACAAGCAAGCATGTCTTTATAACTGCTGTTCAAAAAAGACTATTTTTGAGAATAAAAAAAACAACTTTGAGTCATGTTTGAACTGATGCAGCCTGGGTGTTTTACTCACCCAATTTTCATGGATATATTCAGAAACTATAAGGTGTTAGCTTTCAAATAATGTATCACACATGTAATTTGGGATTACAGTTCCTCAGTTATTTGCTTTTCCATTTGGGGATGCAAAATAGGCGAATTTCCCAGAAATTAGGTGGATATTAAGAGGTTAAAGCAACACTGTTTTAAAGGAAACAAAATTAGTAGAATGATATTAACAGATCTATGCTGTATAATATTGAGCAAACAGTTTATGAGCCGCTGAGGAGAGAAAAAACTAACTGCTTTCCGCACTTTTTGACTGAGGGGTCTCCTGAACGGAGCAGTTAATCTATGAAACAAAAAAATTAACCAAGGAGAGACCAGAGAAATCACATCGTTCTAAGAGGATCGACATCACAAGGCGGTTGAGCTCAAAGCCTCCATAGGCAACATCACCCTGTCCCCGTCTCCTAGGTAACAAAATGGCTGACCAGACAAGAAACAGCATTCTGCCAGCGACCCAGAGATCATCCCTGTGGGGCATAGAGTTTTATCAAGGTGAAATCTGATTGTTTTTATTATGAAGTACGATCCATAGCGGTCGATTTTTTTCAACATTTAATGATGATTTACTGGGAATGATGATTTATTCAAAAATGACTAAAAAAGGGAAATAATCGCAAGAAGAGCTGGAAAGCATCTGACAGGAAAGATAAAATCCTGGCACCAGGAGTTCAGCCATGACAACAGATAACAGAAGTATCCAATGAGGAGGTCCAGAAACGGAGAGGCTTTTACTGGCTGCAGAGCTGATGGGCTGATATGAGTACAAAGTTAGAGAGATCAGTAAAATGCAGTGCAGCAGAAGCATTTAACAAGAAAAAAAGATCCAGCAAATGAAACACTTTTTATTGATACAGGAGGTTAAAAGCTAAATGTATAAACAAAGATCGGAAAGTAGCCTGCTAAGAGACACATAAGTACATCATGTATTAAATGCTGTGATAAAATACCAACAAATTATAGATATTTAAAGCAATGGTAATTTATGCTAACTGGAGTGTCTTAAGAAGACTTTCTTTTTAATTTGTTGTGTATAAAAATAAAACATTTGTTTCTTCTGCTCATCCAACAAAACATAAATTGTAAGCTTTAGAAAAAATGGACGACAAATACAAAATGAACCACACTAGAAAAACACTGATGAAGGCCTCATAAAATATAATTCAACTGGAGCTCATGCATGGCAGGTTTTTTTAAAAGCCAATCCTGATTACTTTGACATCAGTCTAACCGATCGCCAACATGTGCTGCCGATATTTATGGACCAATTCTTTGACCCCATATTGGTTTTCCTTTCTCCGTTTGCATGATAAAAATGACACAATGGTAGCAAATGTTACATAACTTTCAAACGACAAAAAAAGATTTATAAAAAACAAAAAACTAGACATTAACAATGGATAGGAAACAGAAAGACCATCAACCCTTAAGTGATCTAAAGGCTACTAGACACACTAATGCTGTGTTTTCCAAATCTTTTTCATCAGCCCCCCCTATTGTTTACAAGAACTCTCTAACCTGTTTCAACTTTTTCAGCAGCTGAACAAAGAAAAGTCCACAGCAGTACATTAAATAATGCAATAAAGTAAATTACCATCTACTTTAAATCGTTAAAATTACCATCTTTAATGTGCAATTATGATAAGTTTAGCAGTTTAGTCTACTGTGGAACAAATTTACAAATTGCTATCCATGAATAAATACAAAAATCTAAGTAATTTATTCAACTACCACACCTGCTGCAATTATACTGCACTATCGCTTTGGGTCGGATTAGAAACCATATGCATATATCGCACATACAAGAAAAAAAGGCAGAAATCAACCAAAATATCTGATGACTGTAGTGGTTTATCTCCATTTTTTAAATTCTAAGGCTTTACAGTTGATACTTACTATGAATAACTAATCCCATGTTTAGAACAAAAACAACAAAAATCCATGTCTTTTACATTCTGCTTAATAGACAAACTTATATAACTATAAATTTATTGAGACGACTTATCTTATCCAGGAGTGGGGTTTCAAAGTTTCATGGTAAAAGAAACTCTCTATTGATCATAGACTTTGTTAAAACTGAGCAGAAAATAAAACGCATACAGTGTAAGATTGCAGCAACATGCAGGTTTGTCCTTCTATAATAATACAGCAGAGAAAGTGACAGGCACCTTTCCTATCCAGGCAAGGAAAGGTAATAAAGTACTTCAAGAGTTAAATGACAGAGAGCATGTGGTTCACCCTGTTTAAAGATGATTTCCGTTCGCAATGATGCTAGGTCAACAACTAATATAATTACTGGGCTATTCTCATGACACACTAATGTAATTCTAGGAAAAAGCCAATTGATTTACAGCCAAACAGGAAAAGATATTCCAAATCTTAAAATTACAAAAGCTTTACAAAAAAATTACTAAAGCTGGATAAAAGGTTTATGTTCAGGCTGAAATATATTGTAAAACACCTCTACCATTTCTGTAAATTGGTTGTAAAATTGTATTTATTTAGAAATGAAAAAGGTCCTACAAGTTGTTGTACGATCAGCAAAGGTAGAACCTACTGTATGTTAAATAAGTGCTTTAATGTGTGAAAAAAAAAAACATACAAAAAAGGAAAAAATTTTCAGAAAGTCTTGCTTTTATTAAGTCACCTTTTTAATGTAAAAGAAATGGTTAATGTCATATTAAGCAAGAAGTTTATTAAATTGTTGTAACAAAAAAATAAGATTAAAGTTAGCAAGAACAAGGTTAGCTGCTGAGATCCTTACATCATCAGCTTTTTAATACATGGGTTTTTACCTGACTGTATGTCAGTCTGGTTAGTCCCTTTTATTAGAGATGAAGCTGGACAAATTAGCAGCTTGGAGAATTACAGACCATTAGTTTTGGCCAGCATTGTTTAAAACTGTTGAAACAATTTTACTGGACAAGTTATCAAAAGTCTGTTCCAGTTTGTTTGGCTTCAGAGCTAATGGGTTCAGATCTAAATGCTCTTAAAAAAAATAAATCAGTGCTAAATATGGGAGTCAAAATTCCTCCGTTTTTACTTGCTTTTTTGGAATCTTCGAAGCCTTCAATCATCTTAGAAAATTGTTGATGAATCTAATCAAAAAACATGCATTAGATTTTAATGTAAGAATCATAAGACATTGGTAAGGTCCATGAGGATAATAATGGGAACATATAAGGTTTTCATTTCGAGCGCTGCAGAATGACAACAATTGCTGAATATTGGTTCAGGCTATGGCCTGGAGCATGACCTTAAATACAATGTAGCCAAAGGTATAGTAATTGTATGTGGAACTGCTTTAAATATAAGATACAATATAAAATCCCTTCAGCTTACAATCACAGAGGATTTATCTAAAGGTAGATTCACGCAGATCACAAATACACTGATAGAATGATCTCCATGTTTAGATTAGATTAGATTAGATTCAACTTCATTGTCATTACACAGGTAAAAGGCAACGAAATGCAGTTTAGGTCTAACCAGAAGTGCAATAGCAGCAAGTGGAGGATAAATAATGGTTCCATAAATACAGGACATGGTTTTCTACTTGATAAATATAAGGATGAATCGCATTATAAACAGAATTTTACTAATAGATTTGTCCCATGAATATAATATATAGATAACTAGTGTTATGAACTAAATTTACAGCTGGGTATGTACCCTGTTATCCATGTATAAAAGATGTGTTCAGGAATGGTTAAATGGCTGGCCAGTTAATTTGTGTCATTTGTGTCATTGTGTCATTGTGTTAACCAGTCAGGGACCGGTTGTGTTTGGGACATGAGGCTTAGTAGCCAATGGAAGCATTTATCTAGTTTGAGTTGGTAGAGCAGGTGGTGATACTGGGAACAGATCTGGTGGTGCTGACCCCATTAGCTTTCCAAATCACTTATAGCGACGTTACTAACTCTCAGCTACAGTGAGCTGAACATACTAGTGTTGCTCCGATGCCATTTTTTGGCCCCGATACCGATACCTGGCTGTGCAGTATTGGTCGATACTGATACCATACGGATACCATTATAAATTGAAATTGATGTGTGTGTGTGTATATATGAAGAACTGCAAACTACTTGGATGTAAAATAATTGCCATCATGGCTTTGTCAAGCTGCTGCCTACCTTTGTGAAGCAGGAAAATTACTAATACAAATTGAATCTAGTAGAACTTTTTATTGCCTACCTGGAATTGGTGACAATAGTTGAATAAACTTTTGGCTCTCAAAATGCTATCAGTGCCCTATTTGTTGGTACTCACTAATACCGATACCACCATCTTAGTGCAGTATCGGTTCCCAAGACGATACTGGTATCGATGACGATGCAACACTAGAACATACACCAGGAACCAGTGAAGCAAGCTGAGCAGCTGAGCAAAAAAAATAAATTATCAAATAAATAAATGTAATCTAACAAAAACTTCCAACTGTTTTTAATATTCTTTTTTTTTGTTTCTGCATTTTTTATTTTATTTTATTTATTTATTTATTTTTTATATTATTTTTTCCTACTTGCTTTGATTCTGTTTTATGTTCCTGTATTTTAATCATGTAAAGCACTTTGCATTGTCTTTGTACTGAATTGTGCTATACAAATAAATTTGCCTTGCCTTGCCTTGCCTTGGTGAAAGTAGAAGAGCAGAACATCAGTTCATGCAAACAAACTAGCATGCCATCTCAGATTCTCTATAACAAAGTGAAACATTTTTTTTTTTAAATTGTGCTATTTCTCTTAACACAGCTCCATTTTGGTCCAAGTATTAAAAAGGAAGCTTACAAAGGCTGAATTAACGATTATGCTTTACATGTGCTTCTCAGGGGGCTTAAATGGACCTGTGCAAGTAAGAGTTGATACACATTGCAAGTTACTTTGATTAAACGTATGTCTGGGTTTCTCTGTTATGTTCCTGGTTGATATCCAACGTAGTGCGATTTGTTACAATACAAGTCTAGGTGGGGAAACTGGTAAAGTTGTCTTTTTAAAGTGACTTTGTTCTTTCCAATGCCTGCTGCGAGTGTGTTCCTTCGGACTTGGGAGTCGATTATAAAGTTTGATTTGAATAGAAAAATCCAACCTAAAGTTGATCTCACCATTTTTGAAAACATAACACTGCTCCAAGACAAAATCTGGAAAAAGCCACTTAAGTGGTGCAAAAGGTCCTTGAGGGGCAGTAATAAGTGTTGAGGTGACTTCTCTGGTTTCTTGACCACACTCCAGCTTGACCCCCACCCCTCATCCCAGCTCTTATCCTTTAGGGTCTGTTGGCACCAACCCCTGTGGTGCCATTTCTTAAAAGCTGTTTGGGGGAGGAGCTATGCTTTGAGATAAATTAGATTCTAAGTTTAAATAAAGTATGTATAAGTAAAATGAGAATTTATGATGACTTTATTTGCATTGGCTATTACCACAAGCAAGAAAAAAGGAAGGAAGGTGTAAATTAAGGGAAGGAAACGAAGAAACATTATATTGTGAAAGGACGGAGGTACAGACAGAAGGAGGAAAAAATTAATGGACAGATGGACACACAGATGGATGAGTAAATGATGTGATGGGTGATCAAACAATTCTTTGTTGTGATATTGAGCTGCATAAAATCAGTGCAGAGACAGACAATTGTACCAGGGATGGCACTTCGGACAAAACTGGTCTAAAGAGTGCCAAGATTAATCTCGATTCACCGCTGAACCAAAATTAAATCCTACAAAAACAGATTCAAAAGAAAAAACATGTTAATTTGCATCAGGACAGGCAGAACAGCTATTCAACAAATGTCTCCAAAGGAGGCGGGCATGAGGAGACTATCAGCCAAACGAGTACCCATAAAGAAGCTGCCAACTGCACAGGAGCAAAGCAGGCCCCTCCACTCCAGACACTGAATGGGAGGTTTGTGCTGCTCTGCATACCAAGCAGGAAAAGCAACAGCAGTAAACTTTTTAAAAAGAGGGGTTCAAACCTAGCAGGGAATTATGAATTTGGCCTAATAAAATAATAGATTTAAAGCAATTAGATTTTTCCCCCTGAAATTTAAAAGAAAACCTCATGTTTAGGACCATGAATCAGTCTGGTCTGCATGTGAGAACATGCATAGGTTGCAGAGAAGCATGCAAGGATAACAACAAAAGAAAGAAATGTTTTGTTGTGATATGTTGTGGCATTATGCAAGCATGAGGCAGAGGCAACAATCTGTACTGACAAGAGAGACACGCCACAAGACACGGAGAAAAGTTGGTGTTATACAAGAAATACAGACAAAAAAACTTTAAAACATCAAAAAGGATAGACCAAAGAAAAGACAACAAGCAGGGAAAATCAAGATAGACTGGTCAGCATTAAGTCAAACACACAGAGAGAGAGGCAAACAGAGCAAAATGAAAGCTTAAAAGACTCCTTTGTTGGAACGATTTCTGGCCTTGAGAGGAAGGAACGGGATGGACAAACATGATCACAGCAGATACGGAAAGCAGTCTTAGAATATTAGATTGATATTACAGCAATTATTCTTCTGGCATAACCTTATTAGCACAACCTCCATTTTATTTAATCGCCTATTTTATTTTGACCAATGTTCCTATTTTCCCATGACTTTAAAAATTTGAAATACAATGTTGAGAAGGAAAATAGCAACAGAAACATGCTTATACCAATTTAGGTTAAGGAAATTATATATACAAAAAAAAGGGTATTGCTTCCTATCATTTACATTAAAGATTAAAACTTGTTGCGTGTTAAATGTCACATTATGAAGAGAGAGAGAGATAAATTTAAGCTCTTATTTATTAGGATCTTAAAAGTCAGAAGTTTAAATAAGAAAGAAAGCTGTTTTTTTCAGGAGAGATCATGTAAGCTTCTGAAAGGTTAATTTCAACCATTTCATTTGAACTGAGACGCACCTGTGGAGCAATCCTAAAGCAAACTACAAACACACCGGAAACTTGTATGAAGTCATGAAAAACTCAAGAAATCACACAGGAAGAGATCAGCAGACCTGTATAGTCGGATTTATCCTTTGGTACAAATTCAAAAAGCCTGAAGGTATTGAGCTTAAAAGGTCTCTACAAAGGTTCACAAAGCATGCAAAAAGATTTATTGTGTAAAATAATATGCACATCATACAACAGAATTCAAATGTCTGTATCGTATTAAGTATAAATGCATACCCGAACATTCACAAATCTGTGTATCTAAAAGGTACAAGTTATATACAATATGCACACAAGCCGGTAAATGTGTGTTCAAATTGCTAGCTGTGGACAGATCAGTAAATTTGATCGCACGGATGAGCTTTCCTGTGTTTTCGACTCATGAGACTCTTAGTGCGGGTTGACTCACAATTTAGATGATGCTTTCAGAGTTTAAAATAAGCTGGGACATCTCAGCATTCCCTGATTTACTGGAAATACAGTTTTTTTTCTGTCTACTTGGCCTAGTAGTGCAATAACTTCTATATTAAGAAGATGCCCTTACATTAATATTACATTACATTTAGGCATACTGGATACAAATAAAGATGGTTTTGACTGGTTTTCTAAAAAAAAAAAGTTATTTTGAAAGTTCTTCTTAGAAAGACCTGTCCTGGGACACCAACACCGCGTCCCTGGCCAACAAAGCCCAACAGAGACTCTACTTCCTGCGGAAACTGAGGAGAGCAAGAGCCCCGTGTCATTACCTGATCCGTACCGGAAGCACGATCCGTACCATCAGCTCATTTGCGCATGCGCAAA
>NW_015150591.1:413840-421180 GCF_000732505.1 Cyprinodon variegatus
GTCAGGATTGCTACTCTATGCACTATTTGTACCATTCGCACTACTGTTTGCATATTTAGATATTTTAATATTTATTTTTATATCTTAGGTTTTTATTTCTATTTTTATTTTATGCTATGGTTCATTACACTTTATATTTTATTATGCACTGTGGGGTTGAGAGGACTGAAATTTCATCTGTGTTGTATGTTTACCATGTAGCACATTTGACAATAAAGTTGAGTTGACTTGTTCTAGAACAAAAATAAACTCCCTTAAAACTAACCTGACCAGCAGCATCTTGCAGAGGACTTTAGACTCCATCATGAGACAGAAAGCACATAATGGGAAGTCAACAACATGGTCTAACTTCTGAAGTAAGTACATCTACGTAGAATATAGTTAACAGCCAATGTCAATGAACATAATACAGTTTTTCATAAAAATATATAAAAAAATTAGAGCAGACATTAGGAACAAACTGTTAACTTTATTCTTTTTCAAGAAAATGAAGAACCTAACCATTGCAAATAAATTATTTTCAGCAGAACATTCTAAAGCCCTACTTTTATAGAATCCAGTAAATGCAAGTTCATTTGTCTAATAAAGTGGTTATTAGGCTTCTGCACCAATTTAAAACAACCAACCTCATTATTAATTTGTCTGCTTCTATATCTTTCAACAAAAAGGATCCTTTTTTGCGCGGGTTGCAAATTGTCGGAAACTGACGAAAATCAGGGAGATCTGCGGGAGTTTACGGGGACGAAAATCGCACTTTTCATGCAGTGGGAATAAAGTCATGTATTGCATTTTACACAACTTCCTGTCTATACATTTTCTCTGATTAACTTCCAGTGTTGGGTTGAGGGAAGGAACTACTGATAGCATGCAGCAACAGAAACACTTTCCTGTTTCATGAAGAACAATCATTTCATTTCAGCAGAACAGAATAATTACGACCCCGGCAAACAGTAGCAACTAAATCACACCAGCCTCATTGTGTTTAAACACTGAAGAGAGGTTTTCAGTCAAAGTGTCAGCGTGGCACAGAAAAGACAAAGAGACGGCGACAGTTTGTGTTTGAGACCCTGGTTGCTAAAATGTTGACTGGACTGAACAAAAAAAGGTGGTTTTAAAGTCAATTATGACATTTATATAGAAAAAAATATTTTAAATACTTATGGTTAAACAGCTTAGCATTGGGATAGGTCATGCATGTTTTTATGTAGTTTTACCAAATCATTCAATTTTAAGAAGAAAGCAGAAAAAAACAAAGTGTTTTCCAATGATGTCAGCCACTAAAAGAAAGTGGGTCAGAGCCAGAACCCATTTATTAGCGTATTGGCAGCTGGTCCGAGGACGAACAAAAGATGTTGGAAAAAACAAGGATGGTGGCGATGCATCCATCTGTGCTCACACTCCGTTTCCATTCAAGATATTCTGTTTCATCATCTAGATGTATCTATTTTCCTGTTAAAGTAAAAAAAAAGTAACTTATAGATCAAAGCATCATTGCTTTTTTTAATATAAGTGAATAATTATTTTTATTCCACAAAGAAAATCTTTGGATCTGAGCCCAGAAATGCATTTATAGATAGTGGAAAACAGGATATTACATGTAGCTACATGTACGGACAAAGCATTTTTAGAATTATGGTACAGTTTGGCATTAAAAGCTTTGTGTCGGGGTTATTTATTAGACATCTCTGTCCATTTAATCTCTGCCACATCTACTGCCTGCCTCCCCTTCGCCTCCGTAAAAAACAGCCCTCTTTGCCTAAGGCTCTATATAACAACCACCAAGGACTGTATGGACAATAAGCTTGATGCAAAACCAGCAAAGTAGCTTTTAACATGGATTTTTATTTTTTAGCACAAAGACACAGGGGGATACATGTATTTTAAACCACTCTTTCTAGACCTTTATAGATCACAGTGTTAGATATGAGGATAAAGTGTCTTTTCCATCCACGTTTTGTTCTGACTGGGAATCCATGTTTATGTCTCAAACTAATTTAACAGAATTTTGAAAATCAGCCTTTTTATGTGCAAGTATTAAATAATTTAACTGGTATTAAATTGGGTTGTACTAATTTGTATCAAAGCCATTTTTTAAGGTTTGCCTAATTCTAATCAGAGGGGATCCTTTAATCCTTTGAAAAATTCATACTACCATTTCCATTTAATAAAAGTCTGTTAAACCAAGTTTCCAACAGAGAAAATGAAAACTGCACAAAATGTAAAAGAGAAAAATAAATTTGAGGGCAGATGGGGAAATTCTACATAAACAGGTTTGGTCATAACGATACAGAACCGCCATTTGCATGCTATTAAAAAATAAAAATAAAAAGAATTCCAGGAAATTCCCATTAAAACGTCCCACCCTCCATTAGGTGGTAATGTGTTGCCAAAACAAATTCATTACAATTCACAAGTTTTAAGCTTAAAATGAACGTTATCCTTATGATTTTAAATGTAAACTGTATTTTGTTAAACTATTGTATTGAAGTTAAAAAATAGCTTTAGAGCATTATGTTTTTCAGTACATTTCGGCAAACCATTATAATAAAAAGCAGATTTGTCTTTATTATAGTGATTTTAAAAGAAAAAATGCTTTTGAAAGAAGTACATTTGACACTGTGGCATACACTTCATTTCCCCGCCACGATTCTTACACCACATGTGGATAACTGCAAGAACAAAATATGCAAAAGAGACTCAAATCTTACCGGATACATACTCCTCAACAACCTCTGCATTCTGCTTACTTTCAAATTAAAGTATTCAGATTAATTACTTAAATATCTGTAAAAATGTATTTGATTACTTTCAGGCAGTCACATAAACATTTTCTGATGATTTGCTTTTAAAACATAACCTAAATCGTTCTAAAGTAGTTAAACGCAAAATTCCTTGATTCCAAAACACACAAAGGAGAATCAAACGCATTAAAAGTAATTGCAGTTCAAGCCAAAGTGGTCTAGTTGATCATGTGGGTGTAAACTGAAACAGGCCAGGATTAAAGAAGATTTAAGCTCCACTCCTACCTAAAAAATTTAATGACTGCAGCTGGGAAATTCAAAATGGATGTTGATTATTTTCATCCTGGGATTTGCATTCTCTGCTTACAAAGCCAATATTTCCAAGTTCCAAGACGTAGACATAGACGTCAAGCATGAAGGTGTGAATTCAGCAGCTAGAATTTGTATTTTATTTTATTTTTTTGTCTCCAACATCAGTATAAGTGTGTACACACAGATCCTACATCAGAAAAGGTGACCAAATTATTCCTGATAGAAAAGAGGTGCTGCTGTATTTTATAAGACTTATAAATTACAATATTAAAGCACTATGTTCAAAGTCTTAATCATTTAGTTACATTTTTTTTTATTTCATACATGCCTCATATAGAAGAAATAATTGTTTAGTAAAATCCCATTACAGCAGAGTCGAGTGGATTAGCTCAACATTTCCACACAGACTTATTATGAACTTACGTTGTTTTTGTATTTTTCTTTTTTATTGCCCAATGAGATTTGAAACTAAATCTAAAGCTAAAAGTAAAATAAAAAAGAAAACATTTTCTGTTAAAAATGTATTCCCAAAATGTTTACATCAGAGTAAATAATTCATTTAATGAGCTGATTTAGTCAGGGCCATCAGTCAGATAGAGAGCAAATCGATACACACAAGCAAAAAATGTAAGAGCAATCTGAGCCTGCGTATTTCTGCAAGGCCTGCAAATCAAAGATTTCTATTTTGATTAACAAGTTTTTTTTTTTTTTAAGCAATTCTCAAAATAAAGTTAAATCTTAGTGTCCCTCGACTATAACTCAAACTAGATAAGATGCATGAGCAAAGACTAGCATGGCTGATTTCTTTATTTTTAAAGGGAGTAAGCTACATAAAACTATATTTTCCTGTTATACCATTTTTACAAGCAGCAAGTTAGAACATTCTTACAACAGCTACTAAACAATTTATATTTAGAACCCGCAACTCTGTTCTCCTGAGTGTTTAACACGTTTATTCTGTCATATTCAGACACCTTTTCTGTCACACAGTTTTTTTTTTTTTTATTGTAAACAGTTGAGTGCAAAATAGGCCAGAATGCTGGCGGGATGATTTTCCTTCAAAAGGTTTATGACTAATAGGAAACCAGAAAAGAAGATATTTTGGCAACTTTTCTTAGTTCATGAGCTCAAAGTCTTTAAAGCTAAAATAAATCTTTTTCATCATCCTAATCAAAATAAGGTGAAATTCCTCCACAAATTCCAGTCTGGATGGGATTATCAAAATCATTAAAAAGACTCACCGGTGTAAATTCTCAGTCATCCGGGTCACAGCTACCACAAAACAGGCTTGAACTGGAAGGAAATCGGGCTTTTGCTGGGTTTTTTCTACCACTATCTAGGAGTCTTTGTAGTAATCTGTAGTTGGAGCGTTTATGTAATTTAAGCAGCATGGAGGTCCATCCTCCTAAACACAATCCAAGTAAGGTGCAGATCTAATACCAATACCCTCGATGAAAAAGGCCCCTGGATAGGTGTTAATAATAATTGAACTTTATTGATCTCACATTGGAGAAATGTACCTCTGCATTTAACCCATCCCCTTGGGGGTCTGTGGGCTGTCATTGTGCAGCGCCCGGGGAGCAGTGTGGGGTAAAGGTTCTTGCTCAGGGACCCAAACTGCAGGATTCTGGGATCGGACCAGGTACTTGCAACCTTCTCAGAGGACAAATGCACCACTCTAACCACTAGGCTCACACTCCCCAGGACACTGAAGAGGTTTAAACATCTTCATGTAAAAAAAGAAATGTGCAAAAGTCCAGTGGCCTTCAAAATAAAGACTGTTTTATAATTAAAAAGACTTCATGCAGTCATATTATTTTACATTTAAACATGTAAGAAATATAATTTTTACAAAATTAGGTTGGCTCCACTGCAATCTTCAAATGTAACTACAATAGTCTCAAATAGCTCAGTTGTGGTTAATGCAACAGAAACATCATTATCATTTAAAAAAATATGACTGAAGGGTTAAAAGCAGCTTATCAAAGTTTAACCAGACCTCTTAACATTAACAAACTCCACCTCTCAGCTAACTGTGGACCAGGGTCTTCAGGACAATGTCCCTAGATGTGATCCTAACAGACAAAGACAAAACTTAGCTAAACTGTAAAACACTTGTTTGACGAAAAATAAAATAGAGCTCAGTACATATGACTAAGTAACAATCAGTTTACAGCAGCGGTCTCCATTAGTCAACAATGAATCCTACAGCAGCACTTCCAGGAATTGGGAGGATAAGATATGTTATAATAAAACAGGGTTTGTAGATTATGTTATTTTCAGTATATCAAAATGAGCAACTAAGATATTTAGCATGGTTAGCATTACTAAAATGTCTGTGTGTAGGGCTGCAGCTAATGATTATTTTGCAAATCAATTAATCTATCAATTATTTTATCCATTAATTGATTAATAATCAGATTGGCAAAGGTTCCTTAAAAAACCCTTTTTACGAAATTAAGCCAGGTCAAATTAAACGTTTTCCCCTTGAGGAGTTCTGGATAGAGCATTGACAGACAAATTCTGTTTTTCCATCTTAACTGTAAAATGTTATATAATTCCTAGGGATGCACGATATTGGGATTTTGGCCGATATCCGATATTTTAAAACTCATGTAGCCGATAACCGATATCGATACCGATGTTAAAGCTGGACAAAAATAAGTAGTCATTGAAAATAGCAGTTTTGTTATCCATTTCTGACACTTTGAAAAATAATATACTCAAATATATTTTCATATGCTGATATCAAATTGATTTTTAAAAACGCGGTATGGATCTATTTCAAAATCTCGTGAAATTTAATCGTTCTGTTACAAACTCTCGTGATATTTTGCAAATTCTTGTGAGATTTTGTTAGTAAAATAGATCGATACCGCGTCAATATATCGACATATAAAAATATGGCAAAATCTTGTGAATTTTCGGGGGATTTCGTAGCATAACGATGACATATAGCAATATTTCATTAGTAAAAGAGATTGATATGGTGTTTTTAAATGGCAATATATCAGCATATGAAGATATAGGGATATTTTAATGTATCAATATTTTTTCCCTCGTCTTTAGAAGTTTTTAAGTCTGTAAAAAAGAAGTTTTTGAGGAAGAAGAAGAAGTAATATATATATATATATATATATATATATATATTTTTTTTTTAGACTTAAGAAACTCAGAAGCTGATCAAATATCGGGTTAAATATCGGTGGGGTGGTCGATGTCCGATATTCAGTTTTAAGGCCGATACCGATAGGGGGCCGATTATATCGTGCATCTCTAATAATTCCTGCTCTAAACATGTTGCTCTTCAGCTAAAGGCATGTTTTAGAGTCTTTACTCCAGTTAACGATTAATTGATTACTGAATTTGTTGACGATTATTTAAATAATCGTTAAATCGCGATTAATCTGATTGTTTCATCCCTTGCTGTGTGTTTCCTAAAGGATGTAGAGAATGCCATTTTTAAATCTGTCATGTTATATCACAGTTGAAAGCTTAAAAAAGTATGATAAAGCATCTTAAGAGTTCTCCTTTTAACCTTCTAGTTATCTGTTTAAAGCCTTACAGTCTAACTGTGGGAATGAAATGTCTGGACACTTTGTAAAAGCAGCAGTTTCCTTTTTCTTACATCTGTGCTTTTTCTGTATTCAGCTCTCAATTCTTCAATTTGCTGAAAAAATTACTCTAGGAAAAGGTTTTCTCAGTGCATCTTGGTATTACTTAGAGATGGTGAGTTTACTGACAAACAAATATTGTATTTTGGTTTTTTTTTGACGAGCTTAGTCAAATTTCAGGCTTCAACAAGAGGAAAACCATCCGGTTAATTACATGATGGATGTCTTTATTCCTATAAAATACATCAATAAACAAAAATCTGTAGGAATTCAGAATCAACTTTCAAATCTGACTTAATTTTATGATTTTAAATCTATGCCAAACTGTTGATTGAAATAAACATACAGGATTCTTTTATACCAAAGGAATGTGAACCGTTATTTAACTTTTATTTCCATTTAGAATCAAATACTGTGCTTTCAATCACTAAAGCATTGAAGCAAAAGAATGTGTGGGTGTTTCTCAGTGTGATTCACTGATGACAGGATGGATGCTTTTAAACCATGAAACTGATCTTTCACCCTCATTAAATTCTTATTTTCAGATGGAGGAGGGAAGATGGATGATTTGTGGTAATAATAAAAAAAAAAATTACACACATACATGGACAGATAAACACAGGCTAACATTTGCCATGAGTCAGTGATGAGTCAGTTTTGCAGTCTTACAAAA
>NW_015150591.1:421605-425141 GCF_000732505.1 Cyprinodon variegatus
TGCAGAACGGCTAAATGGGCGCTATTTAGGTGATAATTAAAGAAGTTTATCAGGCGTTTATATTTACATGCCGGATTGCATAAAGTGCTTTCTGCATCATAGTTAGATGGTGTAAATAATCCCAGACCTGACATGTTAGTGCAGTCTGACCATTAGATGTCGATGAAAATTACACATTGTAGCTTTATTGCCGTCTTAAAGTTTATGCTTATCTCTTAATGTAACAGGGAGAAATTTTAGAATGGCATCCCTGACTGTGCATGTATTATATATTTCAGTTTCTGTTCAGAAATCCGTCTAAGCCAACATAAGAGATTTCATGGTTTTTTCCTATTTATTTGCTTGATGGCAAATAAACAAGAGACTGAAAATAATTAAACCGAGGATAAATTTTGCACTAAATACAGTAGCAGACAATGCATGATAAAAAAAATTTTACCTTTCCCTTTTTTTCGTTACACCAAGAAACAAATTCCCATCAGATAATGTGTTTGAGGCTGTACATCCATCCTTCTGTTCACTGTGTGCACATGTTTGTCAAGTCTTACAAAATCACAACTGTCCTATAAATGTGAAGTTTGCATGCCACACTAAGTCACACCTCTTAAATTCCATCCAAAGGTCAAATAAATTACCCCTGTTCTCTCCACACAAAAATGGTTAAATCCGATCAGAGCCTTTTACTATAGATGTAAGTAGAGATTTATTACCAACCGAATAGAAAACACAGCAAAGTTGGAGGTATTGTAGCTGCAAGCCAGAAAACAAGGACAAATTTCTATTAATGATTTAAACTGGAAGAATTGTGAATAAAACATTGTATCAATCACCTTCTCTACATTGCATGCTGAGCCAGGTGTTTGGTTAATCCATGTTTGGCAGAACCTTGGATCTTATATTTTCTCACTTCCCAATGGCTAAAGGCCAGAACACACTGCTTGCATCCAACTCTACAAGCTTTTTTTTTCCCCAGACATACTGGTTGCCTAGAGTCTTCTCAAAGGAGTTTGTACTGGAAATTCCCCCATCATAAAAAATCTGAGTATTAGATGCAAATATACATTTGTTGCTCTGACAAATGAAGATCTCAGTTTATGTTTAACTTTATCTGTTTTCTACAAACCCTGAGCTCATACCATGGATAGGTAAACCATTCATTGAAATGTATCATTGCTTTTTTTCTTCCTCACTTGCAAATATGAGCCAAAATTTATTGCATCGTGTTTCAAAAAAAAAAAAAAAAAAAAAACACAACATGGTGATGAACTAATTTTGGGGAACTTAACTTTGTACTGAGGTCAAGGTGGATGTGTTTTAGTTTCGGTCTTAAAAAGCGCAAAACAAATGCAGCCACCTTAACAACAGCCGTTCAATAACCATAGAAGATGGTAATAAACAGGAAAATAAGGAACAGGATTTTACTCTTAAATAGGTAGAATTAAGAAAAGGTTATACGAGATATCCTTTTAGTCTTCAGCCTTAAAACAAATCTTTAGCACTAATTTTAGGAGTAAATGCAACACTAAGCAGTCATTAATGCCATTTTTGTGAAACAGGGTATTACTTTTATTACATAAAGATCAAATGATAAAATAGTTGAAACTCTAAAGTGTCTTAAATCATGAGTCATGTTAGAGATAATTTGTTAACTGTAATAGGTATAATTTTACATTATATGTATTAAAGATGCATTCTCCTTCTCATTCTATAATGCTGAGTTATATGTTCCCATGTTTATTTAATCTTTTACAGTAGTTGAAGCAGAAAATATCTCTTTAGTTAAGAAATTAATAAATCCTCTTCCTTGACCCTACAAGGTTAAATGTCAGGAGAAAAGATTGGAAAGATGATGGGCAGCGAACATAGATAGAACGATAGTTACTCTTCCAGGGACTGGATCTGATAAAGTAGAAAGAACAGTCTGTAGTCAGGCTGCATTAGAAGCCAGAGTGCCACTTAGATGAGAAACTAGATAATTTCACAATACCCAGACTGGAAACACATTGTTTTATCGATGGCATGTGAGAAAATAGACATGACTTTGCAAGGAGTGCGTCCAAGATTAGAAAACTAATGTGTTAGTTTTCACCTCATTAACTGGCAAGAGCCTTGTTTTCCTTTCTTTTCTAAAAAAAAATTAAAGCTTTGAGGTCTTTCTGAGAGCTGTCCCTTTAGGAGGATGGTTTTACTACTGGGGATCATTTCTGGGTCAAGAAGACAGAGGACCATAGATGTAAAGTCTGGTCTTTAAAGAGTATTTGTCAGGTTAGCATTATAAAACACTCCAAAGAATCTAGATCTTTCCCTACAAAATTTTTGTGCTACTGAAGATTGCTGAATTTCAGATCCGCAAACGCTTTGTAGCAGTTAGTCGGGTTTCCAAAAGCAGGCTTGGTTTTGGACACCTATTTATGCCATCATGGAGCATAAATACAGTAGTAGCCATTCCTAATTTCCAAACTTGTCTTGATGGGTCCTTGGCTGGTTCCCCTAAGATTCCTTTTTTTAAACATCAATCTTTGTACTGAAATATTCTTTCAGTCATGATTTATTGACATTAAGATCTAAAGCGGAGGTCTTCAACAGGGGGACCTAGGGGGTCCACAGAGGTACTAATTTTGGTTGATTAGACTTTTTTTTTTTTATATTCTCCCCTGCAATTTCTTCCACTTATTGAAATGTCTTTAGATACACATTAACATGAATTCAACACAATGTTGTAAACAGATAAGTGGAGGCAGAAGATGTCTTTAAGTCATCAATGCAAACATTCAGCGACACACAGGAGCTCTTTCTAGCTGGGCACCGTTTCATTCAAAACACCTGTCCCATCAACGAGGAATCACAATCAGACATACTTTAATAATCCCAGAGCAAAATTAATTTCATTACAGGACTCCATCTGTAATAGAGTGACTATAGGACCAGTTTGATATAAAAAAAATTCATACAATATATATAATTAGGGGTCCCTGCTCCATCTCGCCATCAGTTTGGGGGTCCTTGGCCTGGAAAACGTTGAGGACCTCCGATCTAAAGAGAAGAGCCTTCTCCTTGTCAGACCCTGTAGTTCAGTGAAAGGGTGGAGTCAGAGTAAAAAAAATATGCATGCCCAGGAGAAGGAGGGGGTCACTCCAGTGGCTGGAAGTTGGCTGTTATCGTTTGACTCCAAGGGCCATTTTGAATGGCTGCTACTGTAGGTGCTTTATTACGCTCCACTAATAGAGAAAAATGCTTCTAATTTTTTCTAAAATAAAGAAAAACTTGTTAATTATTTTTATTTTCGGTTGTTGAATGACTTGTTAATCAATGCAAGTGAATTAAATTAAAAGACATTACTTTAAAAGAAAAAAAAAATTATTACCAAATTTTTGTACGTGGCTATATTTTTTCAGCTTAAAACGAGAGAATGTTTATTTTTTGATATTCTATAAAATATTCAGCTGTTCATCTGAAGCATTCTACTTCAAAGCTACTTTCCATAACCTGCCATTATTAGTGGCTACAATGACTGGATTTACTGTAAACTAGGACTG
>NW_015150591.1:425596-429146 GCF_000732505.1 Cyprinodon variegatus
CCTATCCGTTCACACCCAGATTATAGGTTTGGCCGGATTCCAGTTGCAAAACAAATATCTCATCTGACTTTCTATTGTTTGATAAGGAAAGGATTTACTGGACACCTCTAAAACATCCAATCAAGGAATTGGTTAGACGACAATGATGTTTAAATACGAAGGAGGAAAACTGAATGAAGGGGTGGTAGAGGGAGAGGCAGAGGGAAGAAGGGTAAAACCGCAATGAATACCACAAGATCTGGAACCATTTAGAAGAAACACACCATCAATTCACATGTCACTCAAAAGCCCCGGAAATTCTTCCTTCTTAGCGTTGTTTAACCCACAAGTTGACCGTAGCCAAACATACACACTGGAGCCAATTATTCTCACAGTGGATGTAAATAACTTCCAGGAATGGAAACCCCCAATGTAACCACAGCAAATGTATCACTCTAAAATTTGGTTATGGGGAGCAAATCAATTTCCAAAAAAATCAAAACTAATGTTTTTAAAATATGATTTTTTTTTAACCTTTTGTAACAGAATTTATGTTGCTATCTCAGGGGTTTTGTATAAGGTTAAATCACTTCAGTTATAACAGCAACCAAGCACAGGTTGTCTTTTAAATGCGATTTACTAGATAAATATATATAAGTCACATAAAGGAATCAATATTTAACTCTGTCCAATAAACTAGATGATTTCAGATTAAATTAAAACACATTTCTAATCAGTCCATGTTACAAAACAATGCAATGCAATTGCATGTGAATCACAATTTGCATGGGATTCCTTCTCGAAGTTGGAAAACTTATCGACTATCCAGTGGATAAATAGAGATTAGTGGTTTACTCACTGGACCCCATCATCAAGGTTTGTGCATTTTAAATGATCATTTCTAAAACCGAATAAATGAATAAATAAAAAAGATCACATGTGCTGCAGTTGTTTCAGAGATATTAAAGATTATTTTTTAAGTCACCCAGAAATCAACTATCGCCCCCATTAAGCTCCAAATTGATTCAAAATGATCCATCCTACTTTTTCAGTGCTAATTATTTGCGCAGGTAAAACTATCGTTTGTACTGATTTGGATTTTTAGATGGAATAATATTTAATTACAGCTGATGATGTCGCCATCCTAGGAGACGTTAGTGCTGCACTCGTTTCCTGATATAAAGTTATTGCATAGCATCACATGTCATTCCTGTGCTGGTAATGAATATAACAGTGGGCATGTTTACCTTATTTAGTGGCTGGAATGACTGTTTAATATTTAGTAAATCAGCAGCCTCCCAGACCCTCTGCTTTGGACCTACCGGTACCTTTGGCAACCCCATGTTCTTTCTAGTTAAAGTCTAGCTTTCTGTCTGCATTTCACAATAAAAGCAAAGTGAAACTTAACATAGACTAATGCTAAATTGCTCCATATAAGGAACTTTTGAATTGCCTTGGGGAGATCATCATCATTTTGAAAAGCCCTAAAAGCTCTGGAGAAAAAAAAAAAAAGTCCACTTTGGTTAATCCAGATGCAGCTCTGATTCTGTCAGATTCAGGACTTTTACCCCCACAGAAAGCACCTATACTGGGCAGTGGGCAGTCATAGACTGGGCTCTGTGCTGGAGGTAAGGGAGGATGAGTAACCTAAATTAAAACAGCTTTTTTTTAAAACCACCTAAAATCTTCTTGGGAGCATTCATTATTTCTACCTGTGTTAAAATGATCTTCTCTGTATTCCATTTTAAATGAAAAAAAGCTTCACATACAACAGTCCCTGATTGGCTGCTGTTTCACAATTTCTTTGAAAAATACGGAATTTTCAACTTCATCCATCACCACTCCCCTCTCTCCATGCGGTGCTGTTGTTTGACAACACCTCAGCTGTATCTGGCAGCACGAGGTGAGGGCAGAGCAGTGAACGCTCTCACCGCGTAAAGTTCACTGCTCGCCGCTTTACCGCTTGACGGTGTATAGAAATTCTATGTTGAATACACCTCGTTTGCTACAGCTGCCTCACCCGATGTGAACGCACCACGACTTGGAGTCAGGTCTGACTTTTTTAACTATAACTAATACTTTAAGCTCAACTTAGATCCAGTCTAGAGCAGGGATTTTTAACCCTGGTCCTCAAAGCCTGCTGTCCTCATTGTTTTAGGAGTTTCCCCGCCTCCACACACCTGACCTGAATGAAAAGGTAATTAACTTTTGCAGCTTAGAGGGCTGTCAACGAGGAAAAGCAACCATTTGAATCAGGTGTGCTTAAGTAAAAACACATCTAAAACATGAAGGACAGTGAGCCCAGGGTTAAGAAACCCTACTGCTCTAGGGCAGTAATTTTCAACCCTGATCCTGCATTTCTTGGGTGTCTCTCAGCTTTCACACAGCTGACATCAATTGTTAGCAGATTAACAGGTTTAGCTGAACTGAAATCATCCAATTTAGGTGTGCTGAAGAGGAGAAAGAAAACATGCAAGGCAATGTGCCTTGAGGACCAGGGATGAAACACTGCTCTAGAGTTATGACACAGACTCAGTGGATGAATTAGCCTTCTGAATATTCTTTAGTTCAGGATTTAAAGTGAGCTGAGAGGTTTGCATCATTTCTATAAATAAATAGGCTAAATAAATAATGTCATATAAATTAAACTTATATAGCAGTGGTTTTTGTAACTTTAAGCATAATAGATACAGGTTCCTATAATGAAGACATTCTTAAAGTGAGCATTTAATTTATTGAACTAGTCGAGGGTGGTTGGCTTTTAAAGGCTCATAATAACCTGCTAGCGGTGGCTAATTGGTATCTAACCATGTGAATGTCTCTCACACCAAACTCTGGATTCATTTGAATTCAGTTTTAAACACAATAGTAATTGAAAGACACTAACAGGTTTTTGTAAATAATAAAAGTATATAAAGTATTGTAAATTTTTAAAGCAAAATTTGAAACTAGGTGGTGAAATGTCCTGAAAACAAAAACAATGTAAAATGTTCCTGTGTTAAATTAGACAGTAGGATGATTATCTGAATCAACAAACTACAGCAAGTTTATCTTTTAGGCAAGAAAATGGCATTTATCTGATTGTGAATATGTTAATGTCAGTGATGGAAAACCTGAAACATGACTTTAAAGGAACGTAATTTGATATGAATTTGGGGGAAAACAATATGAGATAACATCTCTGGTAAAGGTTAATAAATCTAAATATCACCTTTGAAATTAAAAAGCCGGAAAAGATAAAAGTGCAACGGGATCAGCACGTTTCACTGAGAAGCGTAGCTTAATACAACAACGTGTTCAAATGCATGTAAGTTGGTGTTTTGTTTGCTCCTTGGAGATCACAGAGATGCAGACTACAGCTGTATAACATACCATCATTCCCATAGTCATAAACTCCTACTCTGCTGAAACGGAACAAGGAACAGAATTTTATTGTGGCTTGTTTAATAGACTTTAGTACGGAAGAGGATTAGGGCCACTGAAAAAAAAAAAAAAAAGTTTACTGATTTTTAAATTTTATTTCAGTTTAGTATTGGAAAAAAGTCAGAACTCTGAGAAAAAAAGTCAGAAT
>NW_015150591.1:430726-434533 GCF_000732505.1 Cyprinodon variegatus
TACATGAGTTTTAAAATATCGGCATATTGGATATCGGCCAAAATCCCAATATTGTGCATCCCTAATTTTCAGTGATGCAGAGTGTGATCTCTAGCTCCAAGTCTTACTTCCATTCCCTGCTCTCTCACTCTGCTGATAGGAGGAAAATCAATAAGTCTTCATTCTGTGTCATGGTCCAATGTGTGCTAAAGAAACCTCATCTGCCATGAATCTTTAAATCTGATAGCTGCTGCGACAGAGGCTGACAAAGGAGAGCGTCTTTCAAGCCTCCTTTATGGTCACACAAAATCTAAAAGATTTCATTGGAAAAATTTAGATTAACCAACATGAGACACTTCTATAAGAATAACTTAATTTTTCATATGAGGTAAATCTTGTGATTAAAAAAATACAAAAAAAAAATAAAAAAATCTATGATTTACAACCTCTTTTTAAGATTAATTCTATGAATACCTGAATAATTTCTGAAAATCCAATTTAAATAAACTTTTTGGGCAACACAAATATCTCCGTCCTGAAGCAAAACATAATTGCATTACGCAGAAACATTTTTCTAGGAAGACCTGGCAAGAAAGAAATACTGCATGTATTGTGCATTGCTCACAAGCATTTCAGAGTTCAACAGCTGGTTATAAAGGACAAAGTCTCTCGCCACACTGTGACCCAATTTAATGCTGACAGCATGATGCGTCTAAAAAAAAAGATCTAGATAAGTACTGTATGTGCTAAACAAGTCATGTTTTTTAGTTTAATAAAATCTAAAAAAAATCAGCTGTGTACGTGTTTAAAAGGAATAAAGCATTGATTTTACATTTTGATTTTCTAAACCAACACCCCAAATCTATCTCACTCTTGCCTAAAACCTCCAGAAGATCCCATCATTGCTTAC
Organism: Cyprinodon variegatus; assembly: GCF_000732505.1. NCBI lineage: Eukaryota > Metazoa > Chordata > Actinopteri > Cyprinodontiformes > Cyprinodontidae > Cyprinodon > Cyprinodon variegatus. Next base: position 431,616 of record NW_015150591.1, read on the forward strand.
ATCTCTCAGTGCATTCAGTATCAATCTAAACTCTGCTAATCTCTTCCTGTAGCTCAGTGTGTTCGTCACCCTGCCAGTGCATCCTCAGCTGATTGAAAATGACATCTGTTTGCACTGGTATGGCTTGTAGCCATGCAGTCCAAACAGACAGGCAGCGTTCGACCCCGACAAGTCCACAGGGGTGGCAAAGAGGGGATTTATCACACATGCACTGATGAAAGCATAACCTCTCATTCTCACAAGTGTAGTACTGAAGCTAATGTATGAATGCACAAATCCCTGAAAGGTTGCAGACTTAAGCTACAATTTGAATAAGAATAAAGTATTTTAAACATGATTAAAAATGATATTCACGTTTCATCTGGTCAGTTTTAAGTACAATTTTCCCTTATTACTCTGGAAACATCTAAACTCAGTAATGCTAAAATACCTAAATGCAAAAACAATAACAAAAAAAAGAGTTCTAGAGAAACTTAAAGTATTACAGCAAGTTCTTAATATTGAGAATTTTCATGAAACTTATGAGAGTCCAGCAGTTTCTTTTACAAAGAAGATCAGGCTACTTTGCTGATGGTTAAAAGACAGATGAGAAAACAAGAAAACATGTAAGCAGATGAGCCAGCTTAGTTAAAGGTCCACTTATTATATTCCTTCAGCCATGCAGAGCGAGAAGGGAAGATTTACACATTGGGTCTCATCTTTGAAAAGGTTTGTGTCACTTAAAACGATCAAATCACACCTGCTTTGAAGATCAAAGCAGGTGTGATTTGCATTGCTTGTGTGAATTTAGCATTTAGCATTTGCATGTTTGCTTTTACAAATATGTAGATCATATTGTTAATAGAAAGCTACACAAATATACCGAGTAAGTTTGAAAGTCAGTTGATCGGAGGGGAAACTGCACGGCAGGAAATGGGGGCACAGTGATAGAAGACAGAGGGAAGTAGGGGTAGAGGACGAACACCAGGGAACCAGAGAGACAAGAGATGGGAGGTGCAGCTGAGATGAGAATACAGCTCCAGTGGATCATGCACTGTTAGGGTTATGGAGTCACCCAAGTCTGACATGGAGCTGCAGCAGCATGCAATGAGGGATCACCGAGACCCAGAGAGGATCGAGTGCTTGAAATCAAAACCACTCAGGAATGACATGCAGACAACGAGAGGATCCAGCCCCTTAGTTAAGACTCGGCTTCTTCTGTTAGGAAGAGCTTTTATTCCACTAACTGCTCTGCCTGCTGGGTTAACTTTTAAACATTGTCCTGCATGGTTTTAGATTCATTTTTTGCAGGGGTGCCCAACTTTTTTTAAACCAAGATCTACTTTTGAAGTTGATGGCATCCCGAGGATCTACCAAGCCAAACACAAGGGATGGGCAGTATTTGTTATTTATTTGCACAGGTGGTGAATAAACAGTAAGTCCAAAAAACAAGGAATTTATCAATTGTGTCAAAAAATAGTCAAAAGTGCAGCCTTGAAAAATCGTTATATATAACGACTTTTCAAGGCTGCACTTTAAAAAAAAAAGGATGATACTGTCCAGAGAGCTGTTCCAAACTAAATTTCTTTTTGTTTTAAACCAGTGTAAACAAAATGACAAATAAAATCTGTCAAAGTCAAAGATCATTTTAAAGCAGGAAGAAGGAGAAGGGAAGTCCACTATTTCAGAATGATAAACTAAAAAAAAAAACTAAAAATAGGAAAATACTGAGTGCAAACTATGTGGATGTGAAGATGTAACATACAGCAGAATGGGTTGTTGACTGTTTCAGAAACTCTTTAATTTTGGGCAAAAGTTCCAAAATCTTTTGAAGAATCTGCCACGGCTCAGCCACCTGACATTGGTGTGCAGCAGCAGATCAGGGTGGTCTGCACCTGCCTCCTCGAGCTGGGCACCTCTGAAAACTCCCGGCCCGAACAGAGCAAGCGATCTTAATCGCAACGTCCATGACATGCTTCATATTTAAAATACTGCTGCACAGCTGTTGTTGATGAATGATGCAGCGGTAGCTTTAAAAATCTGGGAAAGTTTCAGACAGCTTGAACAGAGCAACAACGCCAGCAGTGCACCCAGCCATAGATGGAGCCCCATCAGTTGTGATAGATGTCATTATCTCATTATCTCTTCAGATTCCTCTTCGCACTTTAGAGTCCCTGGTAACAACCTAGCAACCGTGGCAAACCATGCCCAGCAATCAGCATGCATAAAAAAAAAGGTTCCCTGCATACTTTTTATTTTTCATTTTATTATTATGAAAATACACTATGGACTCTTGTGATCAATGATTTGATTAGTGTTTTTTTAAAGTGTGTGTTTTTTTTTTTTTTTTTTTTTTTTTTTACATAGCCATAAATAGGTCTACATTGTAAAACTTCTCGCACTCAAATGAAACTCCGCCCTCGATCGACTGGTTGGGCACCCCTGATTCATTGTAATGAATTCTAGTAAATTTGGGCAGTGGCGGTCAAGCGGTTAGGGCATAGAGCTTGGAATCCTGGGATTCTGAGTTTGAGCCCCACTCCCACAGTCTGCCACTCTGGGTCCCTGAGCAAGACCCTTAGCCCCACACGGCTCCCTAGGGCGCCACACAATGGCAGCCCACTGCTTCTCAAGAGGATGGGTTAAATGCAGAGAGTTAATTTCTCCAATGTGAGATCAATAAAAAAAGTTTAAAAAAAAGTTCCAATTAAATTGGAACTGGCTGATCTTTCAAAGACTGCTAACTGGGATTGTACTAATCTTTTTCTTAATGTTAGTCCAACTTGGCAGTGTTGCTGACTTATTTAGATGTGTCTTCTTAAAAATAAACACCTACCCTGCGGTGGCCACACTTGACCATCGTTTTTTTTGTTTATTTTTCCCCACTCAATTTAATGCTTCCTAAATGGATTCTTGAAGATCAGGCATATTTAGTAAAA
>NW_015150591.1:434882-444648 GCF_000732505.1 Cyprinodon variegatus
TTTAGTAAAAGCAAATAAAATATATAACCAGTTTTCAGCAAGGGATTTATAACAGCCATAGCCGCTATTAAAAAAAGATCATTATGACAGCAATACAAGGATGTTGTGATATAAGATAAGGCACAAAATATTTCCTACATCTTTTTCCCCAAGAAATATGAAAAAATAGCTCAGTTTCTGGAGCATGAAAAGAAGTCAACAAAATGAAGAGCTTTTATCATAAGTCCCTCCTTCTCCTGAGCCTTCTTCTCCCTCAGGGTGTCTAACATCCATAGCTGCTCCTTCTGCAGCTTTGTTACATGGATGTGTTACATCACCATACATCATTCCCAGACTCCACAAGTCCTCAGACTGGTTCCCTCCTTCTCTCGAGGGAGCTAAGGTATTCAAATACTCTTAGCTCACCCTCTTCATGCTTTTCCCTGAGTCAGCTTTTTTTCCAAATATTTTCCTCCTCCATAATTGAATACAGTGTTTATTTGTGTTTAAGCTGCACTGCAGTCTGGATATGTCAGGCCCAAGCCCTCATAATTAGTTAGAGATCATTAAGTATAAAGTGTTGATTCATTCTTGCATGCACATTTAAGAATGAACATATCAATAATAAATTTTAGTTGAGGTAAAACACTACATGCTACATAAAAACATGTTTTTTTTATGTAGAGTAAGGGTACATATATATATATTTATATATATTATCATTTAAGGAGGGTAAGGGACCCAAACAGCTTATTGTATCCTCAGTGTGCTTAATACTGTAAATGCAAATTACCGTAATCATCTGATATTTATTTGGTAGAGAGAACTGTTCAAGTGTCTGCCCTTCCACCTCTGCATGCATTGGGTGTGAGGTGTGCATCCAAGCGTTAATTTTAAATTGACAGATACTATATTTTTAAATACACTATTGAAATCATTGTAATATATACTCACACATACACATCTAATGAAATATTCTTCACAATATTGGTTTTGGCTAAAAAAAAAACTTAAACATTAATTGCATATTCAAATAAATAAATCCTATAAAACTGTCATTTTAAGCAAAATATATACACAATGTGTTTTTTTTTACTTTCAAACATCTTTCTATTTGGAATGAAACCAACTTTTTCAAATTTGGATTTCAAAGAATGGTTTTCTGTTATCATTTAATACTCTCCAACTTACAGGTAGACTAAAGAGAAAAGATGCCTTCAAGTCATATTTAAACTGCGGAATATTCAAGAAAATTACAATTTGAAGATCAAAATACATATGTTTTGTTTTAACACTGTTTTTACAAAGAGTTTGTTTAATCATCAAAAATTCCCCATTAAAAGTTTTTTATTTTTTTATTTTATGCTTTTTTGTAGCAAAAAGCTTATTTAGATTTCTAATACAATAAGTACTTGATTTGGTCAATTTTTTTCCCCAACTAACATATTTCACAGAGATTTAAAAGCTAAAATATGATTAATAAATGTTCATCTGATGGTTCAGGCCTGAGGAAAGGCAGCATAGATTTGGTGCCTAATGCACAGAAATAAGTTCGAGTAGCACTAAATGTGGATTTTTTTGAAAATTGCTTTTTGATGCAAGCAGCAGGAGCTCTATTTGTTCTCTTGTTAACCAGATGAAAACGATAGGCTACAGTTTAATTAAAGTAATGAAACAGTTGCTGCAAAGCAACAGCCATGACACTGCAAAAAATGTAACTCTAAATAAGTCATTTTTTCTTAAATTGAGGATCTAAGTGATACACTTTGCCAATGGAACAAGACAATTTACATTTGAAATAAGAAAAAAAATATTTCTTAGTCTTATTTCAAGTGCATATTTTCTAATTATCTAATTTAAGTGTAAAAATACTCATTCCATTGGCAAACTATCTTATTTACCTGCTCAAATTAAGGGTAAATATACTTGAATTAAGACATTTTTTACTTAATTTCAGATCATTTTTGCAGTGAACAACTTACTTTTTAAGGCTTTGATCACAATTTATAACACTAACGAATGCAAAACAAACGCTTTTTGAGAGTAGCCTCTCACTAAGATAGCATAAGCAGAGGGGAATCCTGATAATATAGTAATTTTTATAGTAATATCCACCAGTACATTATATTCGGTACATATCCAGCTGTAAATTTAGTTCATAACACTAGTGATCTATATATTATATTCATTATTTATAATGGTATTCACCTCTATACTCATTCTGTAGAAAACCATGTCCTATATTTTGCACTTCTGGTTAGACCTAAACTCCATTTCGTTGCCTTGTACCTGTACCTGTATAATGACAATAAAGTTGAATCTAATCTAATCTAATATCAATTGAAAGGTCATCATTTTAGGAGTTTTTCTTAGGATAAAAACACTGTATAGCATATAAAGCCTAGAATAGTATATAAAAAAGCCTAATTAATAAACTGGGTTTCACAGAGAGAGGCCTTACATTTCTGAGTAAAAACAAGCAACCTCTCTGACTGCAGCATGACAGACAGGCCTGTCAGGCTGAAAACAGACCCTCTGTCTGCTGAGATCAGTGATCTGTGTGGCTGCCTGTTTGTATCCAATTAGCCATGTGTAAAACATTTACACAGATCTAACAATAAATAATCTAAGACATGAACCAAAAAAAAAGAAACTGCAGCTAAAATCATCTATAATTTCGGTATTTGGTTAAAGAAAGACCAGCAAAAAGCACAAATTACTTAAGCTAATGTTAAACCTTGATAACCTCAGTGATGAGGCAATTTTTCAAGCTGCATGTTATACATCACTTATGAAAGCAGCCAGATTATGCTGTAGAACTTCATCTTCACCCAGCTGCCAGAGGATTACACAAACATGTCTGTTTATCTAGCTCTGGATCTTGGGTAACATTACATAAGCATGCCAGTGTGTGGTCATGTATGCATGAGTCGGTGTTTCTGTGCACAATGAAAGCTAAAAAGAATTTATGTTGAATATGATGCTCAAAGCAAGTAGATTCGTTCCTCATGCTGTCTTTCAGCTACTCATCTCCATTCTCTGCCTTCTTTTACCCTTTAGGTCAGCAAATTCATTACAGTATGTGGTATAAACACTCAGCTTTCTTTCACGTTTGCTTTATGGTCTAACAAATGCTGCAAGAAAAACATATATGCATTACACTGCCGATGATGCCATGCTAGCATCAGTGTTCACACCTGTGTTACTATTACTAGAAAAATCCAGTGACTCATCCAGATAATGTTTGTCTACGTCAGGGCAGACAATCACCCGTCTGTCCTTGCAGCATATTTTTTTTAAAAGCCGGAATCTGGAGCAATGGTTTTGCTGAACTGCGATTAAGCTTAAATTAGGTGTCATTGAAGACATAGAACATTTTTCGTATGTTAGACTGTTTCCTGCCAGGTATGCTGGTATATTGAAAAACACTTTCAGTGTGAGGGAATAAAGAGGAACATCGAGTCCTATCTGTAACATCCTAACAGTATGGTAACGTTTTGTTTCTATCCGACTCTAAAAACGTATCCTTGGATGATGCTGTGAATACCACAGTACTCTGCTTAGTAAGGATAAAGTAAGCGGTCTTTAGTTTGACAAAATCGTCTCATGGCTTTTGTGGTTTGCTTTTAAAGTTGTAGGGAAGTCTTATTTAAAAGTCTGGCTTAAACATGTATATGAATGTAATCTTTATCAGACCATATTGTCCCAAAATTTAGAAAATTTAGATTTTTAAAAAAATCCTGTCCTAAAATCCCCGCTATTTTATGCAGGCCATGTAGTTATACATCAGCTTGTACACCTAAGTTCGGCCAATCATATATCAACGGTCATCTGTCAATCAAATTTTTTCAGTCATAGCATCTTGATTCATATGTCGCAGGTAATTTACGCAACGGTTGAAATAAGAAATAAGAATCATTTCCTTTCCCATTGACATCCGTCCCAGTGTTCACGGGGATGGACGTAGTGTCTTCAGCAGGCGTAGAGCTAACAGAACTGGCAGCGTTGCGAGGCAAGGGCTCAAACATGTACGGCTGGAAGCCTTCTACACCAAACCAAGCTTCTGGCGTCCTCTTCCACAACATCTTCGTCCCCGCTTTCCTCCTCTAAATAAAAAATGTATGACAGAGGAGACACATCCACGACCTCCAATACTAAACTCTCCTCCTCTTGCATGTTTCCGCTGTCCATAGCGTTCCTTGACAGTGCCGTTTCTAAGTCACCAATTTAGTCCTACCCGATCCCAATGGAATTTCCCATTGGGAACCTACTAGCACTAAGTAGTAACTGGTTAGAAAGATGCTTACTAGAATCCAGCCACAATCAAACTTGCTTGCGAACCTTCCACCACAACAATCCCGCCCTCTTGATAAACAACCAATCATGTTCACTTTATTCACTCGTGTAAAGTCATGCACCACTCAGGAGAATTCGGAAATGCAACAGTGGGAACAGTCGTTTCCCTACGACTTTAAAAATCCCCCCCTCCCATTTTAAAATGAGAATCCATAACTCTAAGAACATGCTGGCAGTAGGATAACTGCTATTCAAATTAGTTAGAGACAATTAAAGCTTTCGCATTTATTTTCAGTATCAAGCAATCAGCATGCTGATGTGAGTCAATTGCTGAAAACACCAGAGCCTAGCATAGGATTAAATATTGCTTTTGTTAGGAGGCTGCTTTGATATGCAAGTAAAATCTTATTGATTTTGTAGCAGTGTTGTGAGAAGTGGAGAACTCCTTTAGTAAACGAAATAAACTTTGTGTCCAAATCATGCAGAATAAAGTGTAGTGAGAGTGCAACTTTTAAGCCTTAGTAGAGCAAAAGATAGATATGCAATGAGCTATACAAGTTAGATTGTTTGTAACGAGAAGTTATCATCTCATTATTTGTAACAAGGAATAAATAAATAAGAGGAAATGTGAAGAAAGCAAAAAACGATGTCATAGCCGAGCACTGAAAAACTATTTTCTTGTGAAACATTTTTTAAACGCTGATAAAAAAAAAAAAGGCTATTAGGTTCATTTTGTCCAGTTTAATCTCCTGGTTACATTTCTTAAAGGCAGAAACCAGTTTTCTGGAATGCATCTTAACACATGATTGTGTGTGGGTTAGGATGCATTAGACCTGAGAAGTTTGCTCCGTGTTTTTCAACTCCACTCCATTTCCCTTCAGACTAATTTTAAAATACAGCTCAAAAGGGCAAAAAAAGTTTTCTTTCAGCATATTAAGCCATTTGCCATTATTAAGCCATTATAGATAATAAGAAAATCCCTCAGACTTCATCCACTGCTTTGAACCTACTGGCCACCGAATCTAGAAACCAAAACCATTTTGTGCACCAAGAAAATGTAAGGATCCATAAAATGAATGAATTGAATGAATTATGGAGCAAATTTTGTTCCAGTATTGTTGCAAGAAAATGTTTTATAAATGGAAATTTGAAAAGATGCAAACCAGGGATTAAACATCCAAAAACGTATTAATGCACAACACATTTTTAAGGGTAACTTTGCTGTTTTATCAGATTTTTAAATCTTTTTTTTTCCCGTTTTTTTTTAATTCCCCAACTTTTTTTTTTTTTTTTTTTTATTTATCAGATTTTTAAATCTTTTTTTTTCTTACAATTTATCTTTTGAGATTTTATTTTGTTATTTTCTTTCATTTTATTTCATTATTATTTTTTTTAAGTTTTCAAATTTGACATTTTCAAATTTTATTTTATTCTTTTCAAATTACATTTTACAAATCATATTCACTTCACTTCTGACCTGCATGGACGTTAGCAAAATTTTTATTGGTCAATATGACATGAAAGGGAAGCTTTTATATTGACCTGCTTTTATACACAATCAGATGAGAATATATTTCTTATAGAAACCTGCAAAAAATTAAAAATTGAAAAATAAAATTAGAAAAATCGAATTTGAAGAAATAAAATACTAAAACATTTACTAAAAATCTCAATTTTTTTAACAAAATTAAATTGAAAAAAAGAAACAAATTTTCTCTCAAAATACTTTTTTTTATTAAAAAGTATTTTAAAGTTGAATTTCTTTAAACAATTGTTTTGCATTAATTATGGAACATGATTTCCTCCATGGATTAGTGACACATCAACAACTCAAAAAGGGAAATGTTTAAATTAAAATTAATGTGTATCTATTATTGTTCCCATTTGAATAATAAAAAAAGCAAATGTAATATTCATAAATATATCTTTTTCAAAATTTAGAAAGAAGATTTGCCCACTTATACTCAAAAAAATCTAGTACCATAATGATAAAATAGTTACACATATAAGAGATCATCTACTCTAGAGTCAACAAAACGGATAATTCGTTAAGAGTAATAATTCTATAATTCCTCATACATCTGAAGACTTAAAAAACTACTAAGTAGAGCACCATATGGCCCTCGACTTTGCTACAGCGCAGTCAAAGGTTTATCCAAGTTTCAGCCTTGCAGCTTCTGAGAGACGGTTTAATTCCAATCACTGGTAACAAGGATTAACAGGACTATGTGTCGAAAGCCCAGGAAGTGTATGTGGGACGCCATACAGCTTCATATCATCTGCAAAATGTTTCAAGTAACCAACATTCAGCTAACTTGGAGAATTTTTAAAAATACTTTAATGTCTTATCAGTGTGGAGACTTTTCAATCTTCCTTTGGTAAATCTACAGGAAATGCCAAAGGGCCATTAGAGATTAGAGGGCAGTTCCGCTCAAGACATAAACATGAACAAATATGTAAAGTGTAGAGTTGTGTTTTTAGGCCCTGGAGGGAATGGACAAAAGAGATCAGTATTCCTTACATTATAACATGGCTTTTAATAAAAAAAAGATCACAGTGCTTGTTAATGCATTTAAATTAAACTACTGTGGAAATAAAATATTCATCCAAAGATTTCTAATAGTATCAATTTGGGAATATAGATAGGGTTATATCTGTAACTGATAACATAAATGCAGACTCATATTACAGATTTGTTACGCTCCTAATGTTTTTTTCGGGTTACTTGGTGGTTCTGACTTGTACTTATATCAAAAACCCCAGCTATGGAGAGATCTCCACAATCAACCTTTTGTTTTTTCTGCAATAAAAATGAGCATCATGTAGCGTTACTACCTGCTATGTCATAGTCTGCACTCAAGGGGAATCTTTATCATTCAAATCAAATTAAATTTTCTTCATTTTATTCATTATTATAAAACAAAACCTGTAATAATGTATCATATTAACATGACAAATCCAGAGGATTTAAAAGAAAAGTTTGTTGCTCTTCTCCTGGATAACTATGTAAGAGAGGAGTGCCTCACCTTGCCTGGCCGGGGATTAAAATGCCTTTTTCCTTTTACAAACAAACTACTTGCGTATTTCTGGCTTTTCAACTTTAAAGACACTAAAAACAAAACAGAGTACATGCAGACAATGAGGTGCATAAGATACNACAAAACAGAGTACATGCAGACAATGAGGTGCATAAGATACCGACATACTTTAAGCCTTACAGGACAGCTGAGTGGAATGAGAATGTGTAAAGAAGAAACAGAAACAGGAAGAGGGAACATTCAGGACTGCAATGATCTCTTTCTGTGTTTTAAGCAACTCCTCAACCAGGTGTGATACTGAAAGCACATCGAAGGGCTAAAATTAATGCTCAGGGGTCCAGAGTCCACTTTTCAAATAAAGAAATCAATCAATCCTTGAATCAAGATGGGAGAAGATTAGGGAAGCTCAGATTTTAGTTTTTTTTTTATAGTTTAGTTGGAAGTTTCTCCCATAAAGACAATGTGTGTTGCTCAGTGACTCGGTGTCCTATTAAAGCCACCACTTCCATCATAATGCAACCAGTGATTCCAGTTAAAAATGCATTTTATGACATACAGCATGTTGTGTCACTAAAAACCCATGGAGAACTCCAAACACAGCAACATTTAAAAGGATTCCACCAATGCAGACTTCTGTTTGATAAGAAAGGCTACAGAAAGTTCAGGTCGGCATTAAGGCCCAGCATCCTACGATTTAAATTTGACGTTTCAGGCAGTTTGGAGCGTGAATAAATTATAGTAAACTCAAAGATCTGCAGCATTCAGAGATATTTAATACAAAAAATAAAATAAAATCTGGGAGACGTTTCCTAAAGAAGCACAATTTGTCTTTGTCCACAGACGGCTGTAACAGGTTGGCAGTAACCCGACAGCCTTAAAAAGCTTTTGATGAATCATGCTGCATAACAGAAAGGCTGGGCTGGAATTATACAAGTAATTTGCTGGAAAATGCTACAATTTTAAAATGCCAACCACTTCCCCCCATAAACTCTACCCAAAAGTTCAAGGCTACAGTTCCTTTTAAAGGTTCCTGGAGTAAAAACTTTCCTTTGCAGAATCAGTGATGCACATGACAAAGATCAGACTTAACAGTGCAGATGAGCTGAAGGCTGCTAATAAAAGAAACCAGGGCTTTATTTAACACCTCAGAGGGATCGCCTTTGTGCCACACAGCACTGATTCAAAACATTTATCCAAAAGAAGCCTAGACTAAGTACTAGGTGTATAAACTGTACACTATGTGGAAATACTTTTTATTAAACTGACATTTCTGGATGTTTCTTCCCTTCAGTGTTACTTGAATATTTATTTTTCTAATGAATTGAATTTTGTCTTTTCATCACTGACAAGCTAACAATTAAAATGACAAAAACATGTCAAACTAAATCAATTTGAGTTTTATTTTTTGATTTGAAATCACTCAAATAAATCCCCTTTTAAATATCAATAAGGTTTATTAGGATGCAATCAGAAAAAAAAATAAAGCAGCAAAGCGACTTGCTGAGTATAGTAATAATAACTAAATAATTTCCTCCATTTGCAAACTAGCAGCAGAGAAGACCTACTTGTGTCCAAGAAAATTGAGAATCTATTTATTTTATATCTTTAAGAAAATAAAAAAAATGTAGTTCACTGATGCTGATGCAGATGAAGATAACATTATGTCTCAATTTTTAATTTTTTTTTTAGTTTGACACAATTGCCCTTTAGGAACTTAGAATCCTGGTTTACATTTAATTCTGTAAACATCAAACCACATCTAGTGAAAAATAATAAAAAATTGCTGATTTGCTATTGATTTCAATTAAACTGCCCCAATTTATCGTGCTTTTCTCAACATCATGTCTTGAGGCGAATAGTTGTTAATTCAAACTAATAGCATGAGAGGCAATCACCTGTTTTGCTCTTGATTAAAATTAGATAACGCTCCCAAAACTTCTATCCTCGTGTGTGGGGAAGAGAGTCATGCTGGCAGTGGCACTGGGCTTTAAAAAGCACAGCTAGCAAGGATTAGCATCCAATTTTAACACCTGAATGTAATCCCGCCAGAACACACTCTATGTTAAGCCTGTCCCAGCCTTGCTAATGGAAGCACAGCGATTGTGAATGTTTTTTTTTACCCTCTCATTTGTTACTTCATGTGAAGCTTGGCATCTGCAGACAGTGAGAGGAGAGCTCATTTCCAGGCCAAAAAAGGAGCATTAAATACAGAAAGCTCATTAGTTACTTTGGAGATCAAGTTAGAAAGATGTGCACTAAAAACAGCTTTTTAGTCAATTGTAATTAGGCAAATCTATTTTCATCTGTAAACAAATATTTCCAAATTATCAAGATTTAGAAACAGCTCAGTTTTTTTAAATTATGGATGCAAGGAAACAAACATTTATAGAAGTAGAAACATTTATAACTAGGGATGCACGATATTGGCCGATATCCGATATTTTAAAACTCAT
>NW_015150591.1:445168-456502 GCF_000732505.1 Cyprinodon variegatus
AGGCCGATACCGATAGGGGGCCGATTATATCGTGCATCCCTATTTATAACATGTGCTGTCAATAGACAATGACACCTAAAACATAGGGGTTTACAATAATTCAGTATCACTATGTAACACAATATACATTTTTTCAATATCAGATATATAACATTTCAGTATACCATAGGACTATAATTACGGCCTTTGCCACTGACTGACTTTTTCATGTTTTATTTGGTTTAATTTGTGTGGGGGTTTTTTAAAGCCAATTTATCTATATTTGAGTCTGTATGTAAAGGTACCTGTTCTTGACAAAATAATATTTAGTTAAAGGGGTCATAGAATGCAAAAACTAGTTTATATTGTCATAGATGAATAACGATAGCTCAGTGGGTGAAATGGACGGACAGAGAAGTTCAAACCCCATTGACACCTCCTTTCTCTGCAAATCTCATAATTCTAAACTTCCACCATAAAACGGGTGAATTCAAATGAAGCCCCGAGTTGACGTAAACTCTGGGATGTTGCCTTATTTGGTTCTGGCCTATACTTTTGTCGGATTCTGTCATTTTTTTAGGTGTGAAAAGTAGGACATGTCCAGGAAAAAGGTGACGTCTGGTCACCCTAGCTTATCAATAATTTCAATATTTCAGTGAGTGAGTGCTTGTTGCTATGATGCGTCTTTGCTCAGCAGCTTTGCTCGTTGTAAACCAACCAATCAGAGCACAGCTCATGTAAATATTCATTATCATACCATAAAAGGAAGAAAACCTGTCGTTTCATTCTAGGGCTTTTAACCAAGCTTGCATTAGGGCTCATAGAACAGCAAATATGCCATTTTCAGCCCAACCAATGTTACACACCTTATTCAGAAACCTTAAGGACCAAAAACCCTACAGAATCATTCTGTGACCCCTTTAATAACATCGAACCTCTATTGTAATTACCAAAATTAAGCATTATATCATGAAATACATTTTGGTCATATCCTGAAGCCCTGCTAAAACAAAAACAAAAAAGAAATCAACTTTTATTGACTCTCATTTAGCTCCCCTACCAGGTTGTCTCTAGAATCATGGAAGAGGGTTGATTTTGTTGTGACTCTAGGATCTAAACCTAACAGGCTTTTTGGTTTTTGTTGAATGGAAAATGGCAACATGCAAAAAGACTTCAGGGGATTTGGGAGAAAAACAGGCCCAAACAGGCCCACAGCATCATAGATCCTCCACCATGCCAGACAATTACATTTAGAACAGAAAACATTTCTGGCATTCCTCTCAAAAATGTCTTGGATGTGAAAAGCTTCTGGTTTTGTTTGCCACATTTTAAAGATTTATTTTTTTTATTTACCTCTGTAATAATCCTCTTAATCCTTAGCTAAATTTGTGGCCAGCAGCTGAAAGAAACCAGCAGTTAAAAAAAAAAGAACACTCCAGGGAAACGATTCCATAAATTACAATTTCAAATCTCTTCATCAGTTAAACTGTGAGGCACACAAATAAAATGTGTTTTGGTTACATCATTAACCATTTGAAAGGGATTGTTACTGGTATCAAAATTACCACCAATGTTTAGTTCAGCTAAAAATATTTTCTATTTTCTTAAACTGTCAAGATAATGGTTGGATTATTTTTTTTATCTCAGTCTGAAAACATGACTCAGAGATAACAGTTAATTTAGTGTTTTTTTTATTAGTTTTTTTTACACCTACAACAGTTTTCTATAAATATGGTCAGTGATGCATGCAGTTCTGGATAATCATGACTACAGACTGAAACAGCGTGAACATATGGTCGTGATAAATATGAAAACACCTGAGTGGTTGGTAGCTGGATATTGGTGTAAAAAGAGATGTTGTTGACAGCTGTTGTCATTATGCTGATGGTGCAAGGCTAACTTTAGCCTTTTCTATAGATGTGGGGAAATAAACTTTACCAAAACAATCAAAACGAAACTGTCCTAACATGTCAGGCAGAGTATAGACTAGAAATGAAATCCATCTAAACAGGAAACCAATACAATCTAGATAGTATTGCTGTCAGAAGAATATTAGACTTCCAAGTCTGCAGCCTCTTGGTTAGCTTACACCAATTTAATTCAGTTTATTTATAAAGCGCCAATTCACAACAAATGTCATCTCAAGGCACTTTACCGTTCACCAGATCATAGAGTCAAAGTGATTAAAAGTTTTCAATCAAAGGAAAACCAGTTGATTGCATCGAATCATTGACTTGAATGCAAGCCCTCACACTAAGCATGCTTGTAGCGACAGTGGAGAGGAAAAACTCCCTTTTAACAGGAGGAAACAGTCAGTGTCAACATGAAAGACATTAAAAAAGACAGCTGAAGCAAAGACCTCAATTAAGGATAACAACAAGTTAAATAGTAAACCATCACAAAATATAAATTAAACTTTGTTCTGTACATCTTCCAGAGAATAATTCTCAAAGGACCAGTTTCTAGAGGCAAGCAGGAAGCAGTTATATCCTCTACTTTCTAAATATACACACACAGATGCACACATCCAGATGACACACCAATTAAAGTCCTTTAATTGGCCAATCATAGCTCTGGATTCAATAATAGTATTGAAATCAGCTTGAATTAAGTATCTGGAATATTTTTTGAGCCAGATGGTAAGCACTAATAGTGATGTTCCTTATAAAATCTGTTTGATTTACCTATTTATGCATTTCTTTTTCACAATAGGCTATTCCTCATTGAGTTTTATACAGTTTAAGTTGTGTGTTTAATTTTTAGGTGATATGAACAGAAATTGATCATTGCTCATAAAACGTGTTATTAAAATAAATAAGTAAAGAGAGAGGAAGGGAACAGATGGATTGTGGGTTTCATATGCCAGCTGCAGAGCCGTAGGGATTCATCACCGGCCTTGCCTCAAATGATGTCATCAGTTAAAGAGATATGATAATAAAACTACAATAAAAATCCCTGCTCACAGCAACGGGGAAAGGCAGCAGGAAAATTACAGCTTCCAACTATATTCCCTGATGTAGACACGAGATCCAGGCAGGAACCCAGAGTCAAACATGACAGCAGAGACCGGCTGATCCAGCATTTCAGCGCACATCATACAAAAGAATTTCTACAAGCAAGCCAGCTGGGCACATAAGCCCTCCTGCACAATAAATCCAAATAATCCCCCATGATGTGAAGTGGCAAAAAGGAGTGGGGGGCACTCCAACATATGCGGACGCGCTTCCCAAGGTGCAAGCTTCAATTACGCTCGCCATTCTGCCTCTATGGATGACATTCAGCGGCTGTGCCCTTCTAAGAATAACATGCAACTCCCTTAAATATACCAACTTAAAATAACAGAGTGCCTTATGACATCTGAACCTCCTAAACATAGCAGATGAGGCACAGTAGGACGGGGCATAAAGGATTACCCTATATATGAAAAAAGGGTGGAGGGGGGGGGAGCAAGAACAGCATAATAAGAATAAAAAAAACAGCTTGCCTTCCATCATGTTTGCAGATTTTCATTCCTCTATTTCCAGAGAGCCTAAAATGAAAGCAGGAGCCACGCGGAGGAGATTCAGTGGAGCTGATGCGCAGCAGAGCAGCTGCGCGCGCGTGGATCACGCCCTGGCTGAGCCTCAAACGCTCCCAGACGGTGCCTGTCAACTAGCTCGGAAGGAAGAAAGGAGGAAAAAAAAGAGGAGAGAGGGGGGGTAGGGTTAGGCTTGCTGTCCATCTGAGCCCAGGGTTGGAGCCATGGATGCTTCTACTGCTGCGGCTCCAGCTACACGCAGGAGAGGATGCTGAGCGGTGGGGAAAAAAGCCAACTGAGGGAAATAAGAGGTAGGGAGGAGAGAGGGAGGAGAGAAGGAGGGAGGGTTTATTTGTGTGTGTGTGTGTTTGTGTGGGGGTGGCAATGCTGAGGAGGGACACAGGCGGTGTGCTGAGGTCACAGATGAGCTCAGCCAATCTGTGCGGCTCTCTGCGGAGTCACATGTCTTCCAGCTTGGATCTCCTGACAGCGCAGCTCAGGAGGGACGGAAAGCTGTCAGCGCGCGCTGCAGACTGTATGCACACCTTTACAGCAAAGAGGAGGACTGCAAAGCCCAAAGGCAAGCGCAGAGAACAACTAAACAACACAAAAAGGATGTTATAATAAGCGCAGAAGCACCACCTTAGTGGACCGAGGCTACCGACAGGAAATTGCATTTTATTTGTCAAACTAGAACAGGCCACTTCCCTATTTCCAGAACAGAGGTGCTCCTAACACTGTGCAAGTCCTGCACTGTCCTATAAAGTCACTATTTCTGTGCCTCCTACCCTGCCTGGAATACCTCTGTGCTTCAACCTCAGCCTTGCTGTGACAGCCTCACTTTAATATCACCCTGCTTACCCCGCCGCACTGGGAGCAGGATCGATCTGAGTGACGTCAAGGCAACGCAGGCTCCAGCTGCAGCCAACAAGCACAAACAACTGACAGGAAGCCGGCCCCCGGAAAGTGCTGTGTGTTTGTGTGAGTGTTCATTAACTGTGACAGGAGCAGGAGCATGAGAGCATGCAGGCATGCACCTAATTTAGCATCAGTCTGGCTACTATATAGGCTATATGTCATACATTTCAACTGAATTATGAAATTACAGATTTGTGTTTTAATTTGAACTCTTACTCTTAATATACACTAGAAGACATATGGCCAAGTGTAGGCCTACTAACTATAAATGTAAACATCAGAATTAGTAAATAAAATTAAAAAAAGACATGCAGTTTCATGGTTGAAAGAAGGTTAACCAAGGTTGGTGAAAGGCACGGTACACCCTGGTCAGGTTACTAGTCCATAGCAGGGCAACCCATAAGACATGCAGTCACAGATAAGTATTTTAGAGACACCAATCAACCCAACAGTTGTGTTTTTTGACTGTGGGAGGAAGCCAGAGTACCCAGAGAAAACCGCGGCACGCACAGAGAGAACAGGCAACATCCATGCAGAAAGATTCCAGGCCTGGAATCAAACCTTGTTGCTGCATGGCAACAGTGCTACCAACTGCTTCAGCATGCAGCCCCGTATATTCTATGTCAATTTAAAATTTAAAGTCTATCAATGCAGTAATAATGATTTCCATACAATTTGTTCAACATTTGATCCCTGTCTAGACAAAAGTATGTTGTGCAATTCTTAACATTTCTGCTGGATTTTCTTATTCACATGTAAACTCAGATGCAAAGTAAATAGAACACAAGCAAACAAACTTAACCGATGGGTCAAAGTTTGAAAAATTTTAGATTGCAATTTTAAGATGTAGACTGGCCAAAGTTTATCTTAATCAATGAGGTTTTGGTCTACTTTATACATTCAAAGTTTTCTTTCTGCCCTTAAAAAAACCCAAAATACAATAATGAAGAAGTTGTATTGGTTCTTTTCCTTTTCCCTAACTCTGATTTTTTTTAAATGGACTAAGAGGAAATGTTGAACTGTATGAAAGGGAACTCAGATTTAAGTGTTTCTGAAAGAATCTTATAGCCACGTATAGTTAATCTATGCACATGTGTTCCTTTATTTGGCTTCTAACCATATTTTCTCCATGGTTATTTGCATTTTAACATAAGACTCTTTTTTTTTATTATTATGCAACTTAGTGCATAGCATTTAGCAAATACCATGGGTTAAATTGTACCCACCAGAAGGAGGTTTTGCATAGTTTTTAACAGCTAACAGTTTTCTAGATTTGTTTATAAGGCGCTGTGAGGAAATTGGGCTACTGACCTAAACACTGATCAGAATCCCAGTAAATTTAAAAAAAAAAGCACTACAGTGTTTTAACGTAGTTTTATAGAGTCTAAACAAATTATAATAAATTATAATTATAATTTTTCTGACCTATTAATTTATCTACATATCTACCAATTTAATAATTTTGCATTATTTATTAATATGGTAAATGTGATTGAAAAGACTAAAACAATGGGCAAGCAAAGTCTCTGATACAGTTTCTTTGTTTAGGTAAAATTTGGACAAGAGATAAATTTGTAAATATTTACATTTAGTCCTGTGGAATTAAAAATAAAACTGGAATAATAATCCACACACGCACCCAGCCTGATTAATGCAATTTAACAAAGTTTTGATCATTTCCAGGTGGTTTGCAGCAAAAAGGCTAAACAAATCCTGCCATCTGCTGGTGTTCTGTGGTAACACAACATGGAAATAATTTGCAGTTGGTTCAAGCCTATTCTAAACTTTAGCAGAACATGTTAGATACTGCTAAGAAAACAAAAATATTGAAATTTAAACAAATCAATCTGAACTTTTTATGTTCTTTGTGCCCCTTAGACTGAAAAAAAAGAATGCAACCGTTTTTGGCATTTAATTAATCATATTTAGTTACTTTAACACAATTGTTTTATGTCCTACTCTACTAACATGAAAAAATTGTGTTAAAGTAACTAAATATGATTAATCAAATGCCAAAAACAGTTGAATTTTTTTTTCAATTAATAAAAAAAAAACACACCCTGTTTCTTACTAGAGTGGAAGACTTTCCAGGGCCTTTTCTGCTTTTACATTTTTAAATGGGACATGTTTGAAAACTGTTTTTAAGAACTTTTTTGAATTATTTTGATCTGTGTAACACTACACTTGTTACTTGCTAGATACTGTTAGAGAGCCTTTTTTTTATTTGTGTCATAGGGCGCAAAATCTGTTTGAAAAAGCAGAACAAATATATTTAACTTTTTCCAATTAGTCTAATAAATATTTCCCTGCATTTACATAAGAGTAAATATACTTATCAAGTGTTTTTTTGTTTTTTGTTTTTTGGCTTGTTTTTAAAAATAATTCATCTCTAATTAATCACACACACCTAGTGCATCTAAATCCTTTTAGATATTGTAAATTTCTTTTTAAAATCACTGTAAATAAATCCCATTCCTACATGCTCCCACTTAGTTTCATAAATAGTTGCCTGTTTTACTTGGTTTCATTTGTTACTTTTCTGTCAACTTTTTTTCTCATATCTAAAAATCTTTCCTTTAACTATGGCTAAGGAATAAAATGCTTCAATGCCTTGGATATACTTTGACAGTATCCCCTCAATTGATCCTTATACAGCTTACAAATGTTCCATTATACCTTCTTTTGTACCTTTATTTTTTATGATTTCAACACCCCAAACACACACATTTTCTCCATATCTCAACTATTCTCTCACACTGAGAACAACACAATGAGATGCACTGCCATCTAGTGTTAAATGAGAATCACAGCGCTGTTAAGCTTTTATCTCATAACATTAACAAACATTTGCCAATTTTACCTCCATTTTCTTCTATTTGACCATTTCAATAAAATAAAATTATTTTTTTAAAGAAGCCTACCTATACCTAATTTCCAAGAGAGTTAAAACATTGTAATTCTCATGATTTAGTCAAGAGAAATATTTAATGCTTTGTCTACCAATATAAACCCCAACCAGTTGCAAAGGGTTTTTTTTAAAGGCCACAGAGATGTTAAAAGCACAGAAGAGAAATATGGCTTTGAGCAAAATCTAAATTTATCACACGCAATATGATAACCATATTTGTCAACAAGATCATCACTGCTTCATTTTCAAAACTGCACAATTCTAGAAGAAGGCCACAAATCAAAAGTGAAAAAGCTTTTAAAAAGCCTTACTAAAGCTTGTCTGATGGTATCATTATCCACAGTGAAAAAAATATATATTTTCTTATATTCCTTATATTAAAAGAACAAAAAACAACTGATTTGTTTAAAAAAAAAAAATTTAATCCGTACGACTAACTGAAGCTTTAAAATGCGATTAAAAAAAAAGTAGGTACATTGTGTATGACAAAATTTAAAAGTATGAAGCAGGCGTATTGTAAATAAGATTACAGATGCAGCCGAAGTGGCTGTTATTAAGAGTAAGCTGCATATAATCAGGCATAAGAAACCTATTATAAGTTAAAGGAGGAACACCCTGGAGCCATTCTATGGGACTGATAACCACTAATTTCAGCTCCTTAATGTTGAGCACATCAAAAATGGGTGTCCTAAATAGACTGAAGTGCCACTCAGAGAGGAAGAAGCGAGTTATTCCTTAAGCAAAATTAAAAGATTTTACTCTGTAATCTAAACTGTTAAAGACAAGGAAGGTAGCATGATGCTCTGTTTTCCAGCAGAACCACAGGTGCACTTCACCAAAAAAAATGGCATTATCGTGAAAATACTGTACCAAAGGATTGAGACACACAAATGGAAAAATATCCCTAAGTATATACAGCTAGATTTATTACAAAAAGGCTCAACTGACAAAAAGAAAATACAGACACCCAAGATCTTAGTCCCTTAGAAAGCTTGTATTAGGAGCTTAGAAATGGGGCCCAATGAAGCAGCCTACAGACCAGACTCAATTACACCAGTTTTGTCAGAAGGAACGCAACAAAATCCAATCAAAGCATTATGAGAAGCTTGTAGAAAAACAGCAATGTGGAGACATTTTTTTTTCTGTCCTCTTATCATTTGTTAAAGATATTTTCTATTTTAGTTTTGGGCCACCATACCATACTGTACCATACCAACTTTATTTATGAAACACTTTATGCACCGGACAGGACCAAAGTGCTGTACACAATCATAAAATACAATAAAATTATAAAATAGAAAAAAAAAACGAGTGTAAAATACATATTAGTATACAAAGAGAATAAAACAAAGCAAAACCTCTCAAATTGTGCCAAAAGCCAAGGAAAAAAGATGAGTCTTAAGAAGGGACTTAAAAACAGCAAGAGAAGAGGCCTGTCTTATGCTCAGAGGCAGATCATTCCACAGCTTAGGAGCTGCCACAGAAAAAGCACGGATAATAAAAGTATATGTTTTGGATGTCACACGTTTGTAAAGGAATTTGTTACAGGACTTAGTGCATATACTGTAACAACCCCTGCTCTGTCGGTCTTTGGGAAAGACACTTCACCTACCTTGCCTGCTGTTGGTGCTCAGACGGCCTGGTGGTGGCGATTGTATGGGAGCCCTGCTTCTGACAGTCTGCCCCAGGGCAGCTGTGGCTAAATGGTAAATAAGCACTGTCCGTGTGTGACTGTGTGCGTGAAAGGGTGAATGAATAAAAGTGAAGAGCTTTGGAATCATTTTGACTTGATAAGATGGTATACAGCAACATACCATTTACCATTTAAGATACACTTACTGTAAGAACAGGAGGAGAAAAATGATCATTGATGGTTTTTATATCATTTATAACCGAGAGGTGACATTGATGAAACTGACCAACAGTATTTAAATGCAGCAAAATAAGTTGAGGGGAGGATACATTTCAGGTAAGAAAGAATTATCTTGGATAACTCTTAAAAGGTCAGAAACTGTCAAGTGAAACATACAATTTATCACAAGTTATGAGTAAATAATGGAGTTTAAGTGCCTTTCTACAGCACTCAGTTAAATACTCAGTGTTATTGGAGGGGAGAACAAGACTTTATTAATGTTTTTAACAATTAAAACAAAGTAATTTTATAGAACAAATCAAAGCCAATGTAATGAACAAAAACAGTAGCTTGCCCCAATATCTCCCTGTGTGTGACTGTTTCTACTGTGATGTGTTCATGTCATAGTAGGATGTTTGAGAGGAAAACATAGTTTTGTTGAGAGTGTGTGTGTGTCTTCTGAGGTGTGTGCATGGTTTTATTGGTGTACGTGAGAGGAAAAATAGCTTTTTGTCCTAAACGACCCCCCATATCCCTGTGTTTCCTCCCACAGTCCAAAAACATCACGATTAGGTTCATTTGCTTCTTTAAATTGCCCCTAGGTGCATGTATGTGCGTGGGTCTCTGTGAGTCTGGCGACCTGTCCAGGGTGTACCCTGCCTCTCACCCATCGACTGTCAGAGATAGGAACCAACCCCACTGCTACCCTGACGGAATAGGTGGGGGGAGAACTCACAGACCACATTTGGTCTCATGATTTTGCCATTGGGCTGCTCAGTGGCGCAGCGGGTAGCACTGCTACTTTGCAGCTAGAAGGTTTAGGGTTTGATTCTCGGCCTGGGGTCTTTCTGCATGGAGTTTGCATGTTCTCCCTGAGAATGTGTGGGTTCTCTCCAGGTACTCCGGCTTCCTCCCACAGTCCAAAAACATGACTGTTAGTTTAATTTGCTTCTCTAGATTTTCCTTAGGTGTGAGTGTGTGGGTGAATGGTTGTTTGTCTCTATGTGGCCCTGCGATGGTTGCTGTACCCCGCCTCTCGCCGGTAGACAGCTGGAGATAGGCACCAGCACCCCTTGCTTCCCCGCTTGGGATAGATGGATGGATTTTGCCATCTTTGCTGCAAAGTGGGGTTTATTTCAAAGTGACTAAGGGGTTAAAAAAAACAAAGTATGGGCTAAAACTACATTTTGTACCCTTTTTCTGAAGTTTCCTGACTTCCAATCTTTGTGATTTGAAGACAAAAATACTTTCTGTTTACTTTTACAAAACAAAACATTACGATCCTTATGCAGAGAAAAAAAAATGAAATTATAAAATGTCAGCTGATAAAACCACTAATACTTGTAAAGCTCAATGCAAAAGGAGCCCAGTCTTTAACATTATGGGCCTTGCAGACCTATTGAACTGACAATATTAACTGCAGTTTAACCTAAATCCTGAATGTATTAGTAAATTAACTGATAAGAAATACTGCACTGCCGCCTAGGTTACTGTACCTGCAACAATATGGACCAAACCAGTAACCAGATGCTCTGCCATCTACTGCTTCTCCTCTTGATTTTCTGCTCTATTCACGATCAGACAGGAGATGAAGATTGATCAGCTGCAAAAGATATAGATTCTGTTAAACCAGGATATGACTAAGAGGATAAAACTGTATGCTGCAGATCACGCCAGCTCCTGTACATAAAACTGACGCATTACTGTATAAAAAGGCTTTAACACAACCAGTGGAGAAGAGCAACATAGAACAGCATGTGGGTCATTCCTCTGAAGCAGTAACTATATGAAGCTTAAGACTAAATGTACACAATTATATCTTGTGTTTCATCACTCAGGGATTTTTATCAAATCCTTGTAAAGAAAATATTTAGTGTAAGTAAATAATTCCGATAGCTGGGTTCGAGTTTTAAGCAGTAATGATCACATTTAACAGGTCAGTAAAAGTCAGAGGTGTCAATTAAAGTAAAAATACTTTGTTACTGTACTTAAGTACACTTTTTAGGTATCTATACTTTACTCCATTACTTATTTTTCTTCCTACTTCTGACTTCTACTCATTACATTTTCAAACAAGTATCTGTACTTTCTATTCCTTACATTTTTAAAACAAACGTTACTCGTTACTCTTGGCTTCGGTTTAAAAATCTAAGGAATAGA
>NW_015150591.1:456983-467098 GCF_000732505.1 Cyprinodon variegatus
ACAAATGTGTGTACTTTTGACACAACTGTTAAAAGTCAATCAATGAAAAATAAAACAACATTTAGCTCTATGTGTTCCACTGTTTAAATGAGAATGAACGACAAGGTGAGAGCAAAGAAAGCAAAGATAGGAAGGGTTCCTGAAACCTGACAATGACTCAAAACATACTAGTCAAGCCCACCAAGACGACTAAGCATTGGAAAGTGGGCTGAACAAAAGCCCTGATGTTGAGGTTATTGAGGTATGGGGTACATATTAAAAAGGGTTAGAAACTCCATTAAACATCTGACAGGTAAAGGCAGCGAGTGCAGGAACATTTCCTCAAGCTGGTAGCAACAAAGAGTATCTCCCTAACATTATTCGATCTGAATAGGTTAAGACTGACTGTTAAGAGTAGGGTGCTCCTTAGCAAGACAACAACAATTTTATGTATATTCTTTAACAAGTAAAACAGGAATCATATTGTAATTTACTTTCACTTAAAGTGAAGTTTAATGTCTTTTTAGTTATAAATCCAACATAATATAGTTGAGCGGTGGCCTGGTTGTCAGAGGAGACCACATGAGTTTATTTATTTATTTCCGTGTTTATTTGAACAGGGACAGTTCACATTAATAAACATTTCTGTAAATGAGCCAGTGTTAGCTAAGTAGCTAATTTTCAACTGTAGTCCCTGGGCAAGGTTTAAAATGCCAACATAATAAAACAACAACATTAAAAATTAGTGCAAACAATAAAATACATAGTAATCTACAAAAAAGTTGGACATTGATCTGTAAAAAACAAAGACATTATTACAAATATAAGATTTAAAAAGCATTGACAAAAGTGCATCAGACAGGCAGACAGAAGTTATTGATTATGAGCTCTGCAGAGGTCTGCAGGTATGCAGTTTGGTTCCACAGCCGCAGTCACTCTGGACCCCTCATTAGACACCTGATCCCACCCCACTGGCTGCTCTAAAGCTGCTCACTGCAGTGGTATATTTGTTTTCTCCGTTTCATGCATTTAACCCATCACCCTTGTTGTGATGGGCTTCCTGCAATACATTCTGATAAAAGGTATAACTGCAATGACAGTTTCTAATATAATTATTGAGAACAAATATCAATATTTGCATTTTGGTTTGCAAACAACATAGTTTTTTTGTAACTTTATTTAAATATGTTTAAAGGTGATACTTGCACTAAAACGTGATAAGCATATCACGTGCAGTGCAGACACGAGTTAAATGTAAGGAAATGCCCTCTTAAAAGAAATCAAACAGGCTCTGGCGCCATCTACTGGTCACTTAAAAGAAGTGCTTTCTGTGACCTTACATACCCTCATTTCTACACTTTTATTTTACACTGGGTTGTCCAATAATTCCAGCAGATGAAATAATCTTCTGGTAAATAGAGACAGCATGAACTACTGCCTCATTTCAAAATCAAAGCTGATGTTTTTGAGAGCATCTTAAAACAGTGTAGAATAGAATAGAATATAGAATAAAAAATAGTATATCAACATAACTGCATTTGAATACTTTGCTTAAGTTGGACATATAGTACAAAAATAAATTATATACACAAACACAAAAGAATATGACTATTTTTTGACTATTCAATTAAAATGTGGCTTAAACTACGACAGTGTCAAACTAGAATTGATAAATAAAATTAAATGATTTGAACATTTTTCACAGCAACTTTACTTACAGGACCATTTAAAATGGGACATTTTAAAACAGTTTCCTCCATGCATAATATGATAGACTAGGCTATGAATCCCAATTTTAGGATTGAACTAGCTTGATATCTGCAGCGATAAACCTGACATTTTAGGTCATTGTCAGATTCAGCCAGAGAGATTCACTTCTCAAGGTAAAACACTCCCTTCTGAGAGCAGAGCTGTCTAGAGCAAGCACTTAGCATTCAGAAAAAGAAGCAATGTGTTAGGTGAGATTTCTTCACCACAAAAGTTTCTTTGTATTTCTCCTTTCTCAGCTGTTCCCACCATCTTCTTTGCATTAATCTTTATTCACATCCACCCACCAGCAAACACCCTGCACACCCCTCCCTCCTGACCTACTTTCTCATGCACTTGCTCAATGCTCAATGTTATTTTTTCTGCCTCTAGGGTGCGCTGTTGCTTGAATCTAGGATTTCTTTTTTTTTTTCCAGAGATGCTGCTCTGCATCCATTTGGAGAAATAAATGTGTTTGTACCAGAGGAAAACCCAGGAGACAAATTAAACTGGGTCATCACTGGTTCTATATGTTGACAGTTAAAAAAATAGATAAATAAATAAAAGCTGCGTTTAGAAGAATTGTGTTTAAACCAGCAAGTGATGAATCATCGAAAGTGGAGTATCTCAGGTCTCTGAGTTTATGATCATATATCAAATGTGTTCTAGTTAAATCTCCAGCTGGTGTCAAACTGTTTTCTTGGTCAAACAATTACAAGGAAAAAGTAAGAGCAGTTTTGACTGCAGTTATCAAATAGAAATGATTCTGGGTAATATCGATTGTTATTCCTGCTTTAGTTGCTGACATCTACTTTAATGTATATCAATGGAATGAGGATGAAAGGTTTTAATAAATCAGTTGATCTAAAGTTGACTGATCTTATTGAATGACACATGATTTATTCATAGGTAGCCATTTTCTACAAATAAATATACTACATGATCAACTATACTGCATCTCTGATTTACACTCTATATGATTAGAGATGTACAGTGTGTTCCTCTGACATACTGTCAGGCTTTATGATAAATGAATAGTTTTCTGTCGAGGGCATAATCAAAAAGTCAGAGGAGGGAGTTTCTGCTGTTAGCAGAGGTTCAGACGATTCTGTTATGGTTGGTCTCAGAGGAATGTTAAGGTATTAGCAACAGCTTCTTTATCAAAACAGTCTTTCACATCCACAGAATGCTGGGTGTGGTGCACAATAAAAATAATACATTTTACAAAAAAAATTAAAAAAAAAAGCGAACAAGTAATTGTTTGATTATTTTGACGGGTCCAAAATATATATATAAAAAATAATTCTGCTATCTAGGACTGGGCTATTAATTGCATTTTCAATATAATCATAATTTATCGAATGCAATTTTCAAATGGGATGAGGCTCTCACTTTTGGTTGCTTTACATTTAACAGGAGTACAACACTGCGCTTTCTCACTCCAGCCCCAAATAGTGCAGTAACTCATAAAAGTCGTCACAAACTACCATGCCTACTGGTATCTTGTCTTTTTCTATCATGTTACCAATATAGTGCATAATGCCTTACTCTTTTCTGACATCACGTTCTTGCATGGAAGGACATCAGTAATTTTTGGTCAGGAAGTTGACGCTGTTCCACCATGAAGCACAGCTGAATAGGCTCCATTTAGGCGATTTCAGGAACTCATCTCATGTTTAATGTATACAGAATCACACCGAGTGCATTCTGGATCCTTATCTCAACAAGCATGGTTAAACAGACAGTTTAAATCAATTTAGATTTCTGTTCTAACAGGCCTCTGGCAGAGTTTCTCTTGCAACTATCAATATATGGCTAAACTTGAGGATGAATGACAGTGCCCTCTTCTTGGTGGCTGCAGCACTACATCATTTAAGTAGGTCTATCCAAATGGAACACAGAGATGGGAAATGTTGAGGGAAGTCATCTTCATGTCATATATTTGATCTACCCACTCACTGAAGCAGGGGAGTCCAATCTTCACCGTGAATCAACCCGTGCAAGATTGGACTCACCTGGTTAATTGGTTGGGTAGATTACATAAATACATGACATGGAGATGAATTGTTGATTCCACATTTCCCATCTCTGAAGGAGGTTGTCAATCAGATAAAACACATTTTAATCTGATAAATCATTAAAGGTATAGTGGAGGATGTTCTTTTTCGGGGTGGATCATTAAAATAAGTGGTCCTCCTAATTGTCAGTTATTCTGGTGACATGTTTACGTAAGGCCGTCCTACGTGCTCGTCACCATTTAGCCATCTTGTTCTGCTCATGCGCACTTTCAGGCGTGTATTTGTGGTGAGCTACGGTTTCAGACAGTCATTCAACCTCACCTTTCTCACCACGGTTCTTTGAAAATGGCCGAGGGTCGTAAGAGAAGAGTTAGAGAAGTGTATGAGAAGAAAAGAAAGGCCTCAGAAGAGAGAAACAATTCCAGAGTGTCATGCTTTTTGGAAAAATCCATTTCACATCCCTGCAAGTGAAAACTATCTACCTCTGTATTGTAACTTCCCAGGGAAGATAAGTTTATTTATTTTGTAAAATCAATCATTAGTAGTCATAATTAGTAGCCACAGATCCCCATTTACCCCGCAAACATGTCCAAATTTCCACTGCAGCACACACATACAACCATGGGAAATGGGTTCGTGCACGCTCTCGCACGCGTTTAATACGTGTTCCCTCTTTGGAGCGGTTACAGGGTTGTGCATGTGCAATTTTTCCTAAAGTGGAGAGGGCCGGTCTTTTCAAAAATGTATGAAAAATCTGCACTATACCTAAAACCTTTAATCAAAGAGAAAGCAACAACTTAACTTAAGCAACATCATAAACTCCATAGAGCAGAGGTCTGAAGCTCGTTTTGATTTTAAAGGAATAGTACACCCAAAACATGATTAGCCTTCATTTTCTACTCACCCCCATGCTGAACAACACTCTGGAGTACTTTTTTGATATCTCAAATGCATCTGGAGATCTGGGAGGCTTCTTGCTGTCTGCTGACATTCAAATAATGGAGGTCTATGGCGCCCGAGGCAGAAAGGTCCATAAAAGTCCACAAAAAACGTGTCAATATTCCTCCATACTGCTCGTCCAATGTAATCCAAGTGTCCTGAGTGGGTAGCGTCCATAATTTACTCGAAACAAAGTCATTTAGAATGTTTTTAGAGCATAAACAGTAGTGTATAGCATTTCCTAAAAGCGCGTTCACGAGTCTACGGAAACCGCGGCAGACCAAACCAGATGAAAGTGCGCATTCAGCTCGGCAAAGAACTCATGCTCTTCCTCAACACTGAAGTCCTCAGACATTTTTCTTTCGTTGTTTCTTTCTTTGCACAGGTAAACAGCACATTTCTTCTTCTACGCTTGCATTATCGGCAGAGCAGACGCTGAATGCGCACTTTCATCTGGTTTGGTCTGCCGCGGTTTCCGTAGACTCGTGAACGCGCTTTTACGAAATCCTATACACTACTGTTTATGCGCTAAAAACGTTTCGAGTTTCGTTTCGAGTAAATTATGGACGCTATCCACTCAGGACACTTGGAATACATTGGACGAGCAGTATGGAGGAATATTGACACGTTTTTTGTGGACTTTTATGGACCTTTCTGCCTTGGGCGCCATAGACCTCCATTATTTGAATGTCAGCAGACAGCAAGAAGCCTCCCAGATCTCCAGATGCATTTGAGATATCAAAAAAAAACTCCAGTGTTGTTCAGCATTGGGGTGAGTAGAAAATGAAGGCTAATCATGTTTTGGGTGTACTATTCCTTTAAGGCTAGAATATATTATAATCGCAGAATATCTTAAAATGTAATGCAGTCCATGTCAATCCTGGATCAAAGGTCATTAAACTTCACACCAACATTTTATGCACGTGCCCTCTTACTGAAGTGAACTGTTAACAAATACCATGGCATCCTGGTCATTTCTATGCAGGGATTTCCTTGAGCTCATGGTGCAACGATCACGTCCCAAATCCCAAATCCTTATGTCATTTCCTACAGAACACTCAAAAAGAGAGAAAAACAGTCTGCAGGTCTACAACCCGCTCCGTCACTCCCCACAGCCAAAGAGCCCTGATGATGGATGATGATTAGGCTGCAGGCATTAAATGTACACAAACACTCAACCTCTGAAGTCTCAGCAGTGAGTGCACTCAAATCATAACATTCTGCAGGGGAACGGCATGTAGATAAGGTGTGTGAATGGCAGGGTGCAGCAATGTGTGCCTACGTGCGATCGAGCCACACACGACCTCACTGTTTATACCACCATGCAGACACATTTCTTCGTCACTATCCCACTTGCTGCCCTGTCTAGGTGCACATATACAAGACAAAAACACACCGAGACACAAACACACACCCCAGCAAGCTGTTCTGGGAAATTAGCCTCCATGTCCTCATTGCTTGATGATGCAGAGGAGGCTGAGCGCAGATTCACTGGCAACCTGGTTGCATTTGATCCGATCCAACTGAGTAATTAAATTCTAGTTTCACATTATTAATGAGACATGCTAGATTTCAGCATATTTCTTTTCAACATTGAAATAATGATAATAAGAAAAATTTTTTTTTAAAAGTTAAATGTTAAGTTTCAGGACTTTTCAACCTATTTCAAAGAATAAAAGCCAAAAAAAAAAAAAAAAAAATTTTTTTTTAAAAGTTAAATGTTAAGTTTCAGGACTTTTCAACCTATTTCAAAGAATAAAAGTCAAAATCAGGGTAGATCTAGAGCTTTGCAAATGTGTTTACAATCCTTAAACTTGACTGCAGTCTATCTTATACTGATGAAAAACTTACTGTCTGACATAAGGATGCTATATAAGACACCATTACAGATAAAATTGTGGTAAAACGATGGTAAATGTTTAAGAAAAGGGATAGTTTGCTTTATTTATAGATACAAATTGGAAAAAAGTCCCTTAGTGTGAAATGTCTAGGACTACACCTATTGATGGCTTTAGTAATTAATTAATCTATTGTTTATTATTTTATTTAATCAATTAATCTAAAAAGAGATCTGTAAAGCAAATGAACATTTGTAAATACACATATTATATAGAATTAAAACATTTGTGCTTTTTGAATAAATTGCAATTGAACATGAAAATAAATCTACATTCATACACATTTAATCATATTAATAGATGAAAAAAAATATCTATATGAAATATGGCACAGACTCAACATTTATGGTTGACTTCTGTAGTTGTTGTCTTAATTAAAGCCGGAAGTAGATTATTCTGTTCAAATGCTATGTTTTATAGTCTGTGTTTCTTTACTCTAGCTATCAATTTTAATTTAAATTACCAAATTATTTGACCATTATGTATATCAGTAGCCCATTAATCAGGATTAATCGTTCCAGCCCTAGAAATGTCATCTATAAACTCAACTGTCCAGTGCTCTCAGAAGCTTGGTAATGTCGTGATTCTGCCCTTTGTGAACTTTTTTATTTTTATTTTCGGTTACACTTTAATTAATGTTCTTGGTCATCGGTTTGTTTTCCATTTTGTCTCATTTTAGTTGTTTTGTAGTTATATTGAAGCAAGGTTTTATTTTTTTGAGTTACTCTCTGTTGCCCCCTTGTGCCAGCCTCCTTTCCTGTAGCTCCCCTAGTTGCTTCTATTCACACCTGTAACCTATCAGCTGATTAGCCCATTCATTAATCTGTCTCCCATATATACACCTCCTGTGCAGCTCCTCATTGCTGGATTCTCTTCATTGCTTCACTTCTCAAGTATGTTTTCTATTTTTGTTTAGCTGTTTATTACTCCTGGAGTTGTACTTCTGTTACCACCTACACCTAAATTAAATCTGGAAGAAATCATCTCTCCCTCCTCATCTCTGCATTTGGGTCCTCAACCAACTTCCACCAAACCTGACAGTAATGAACCTTTGATCGAAGCAAAGAACATTATGTTGGAACTGTTTTATACTGTTTCACTTTTAGAAATGCCTGATAGCAGTCAAATATGACAAACAAGCTAAAAAAAAACCAAAAAGTTACTCTTTTCTACAGTTAAATGAGGGCAACATCTGGGTAACCTTCTTTGGATGCCAAGTGGTTAAACAACATTTTTAACCATAGCTGTGATCACTTCGAGTCATCATGCAGTTGTCAAAACATCATGTGTTAAACTGGATTATACATTTCACACAGTATTCATTCCCTGTTGCACCAGTTGAAAGGAAACACCGTTAAACTCTGAATATTTCCTGACCTCAAACACGATCCAGAGTGACGGCCATGTTACACCCTGCGAAATCCCTGCTCTCCCTTCTAGCCTCGGATCACGGGATGGAAAAGATGAGCTCATCTCTCTGATACTACATGCTGGTGTGTTCTGTGGTCTCGCTAATGGTCTCCAGGATGTCAACACCAGCCCAATATGTCCCTCTTACTCACACCAATTACCATTTCCACCCAGGTCCGAGGCCTAAATAAACACACACCAGACTTGCTTTACAATCAGCTTATATCTATAAACAGAGGGGAGGTTAAAAGTAGGTCGCTCTCATGCATCCTTTGCTTGGACGGGCAAACGAAGATGACAGAATGGAGTCAGATGATTCCTCTGCAGTAGGCTTTAAAGCGCTATGCTAAAAACATGGAGGTCAATACTCACTATTTACATGTATAAAAACTCAGAATACACTGAAAATGGTGATTTTAATGGTGTTTTATAGGTGGTAATTTCATCGAAGAGGACAATCAATCCTTTTTGTAAACTTCTCATGGGAACAAAAAAAAAATCCATCTAATACTAAATTTTAAGATGGAAAAAAAGAGAAATAATTTGCCTACGCCTGGGTTCTGGCTCTCTGAAGCTTCCTCTGGACACCCACGAGAACGTTGCCGATATGGGTTATGTGAATGTGTGACGCGTTAATAGAAGACCACACAGGCCTCCCTGTGACGCATTTACAGGACCTATTAATTCATAAGGCTTCTCGAAATAGGAGTATCATTTTAAAACTCTGGGACTTGACAGCACATCAGAAAGCCCAGAGAGGAGAATGAAGCTCCCTCCTGACCTGAAAACGGGTCATGAGACAGGCTCATGCCAGGATGCCAGAACTATAAATGATCACTGCGACGTTCCTCTGCTCCCACTTCTACACAAACCCTGAGTCACCTACCAAAGCAAAACAATATCACCTACATTAAAGGAACTTTCCTCTGCATCCAAACAAGTACATGAAAGGAAGTAATGTGTTAATGAGTGGGAAGGAATCAGAGGCAAAGCCAGGAAATTTTTATAAGGGTGTCCAGGCATTAACCAATGTACACTGAGGGGTGGCTGAAGGTGGATAGGCACCAAAACCTCACGGTGAATCTACACTGTTCCAACAGGAAAATTAATGAGCAAATCATCCATATTTTCTAAATAAATACAAAGCTATACTTTCCCACAGCCTTTGGTAAAAATAGGTAAATATATTCAAACATCCGTGCTTTCTAGATAAAAGGTATAGTGGATTAAATTCTTTCAGGTTGGAGTTTTGGGCGAACATCTTTTCCATTGTCATTACTTACCTACTTTTATCAGTAATCATTCTGCATAAAATTGATATTTATAAGCAGTGTTGTATAAAGTACTGAAATCTCCAAAATATGACTTTGGTAAAAGTCCAAGTCAGTGACTGAAATGTTACTTGAGTAAAAGTCTTAAAGTGTCTGAAATGGCTTTTACTTAAGTATAAGAATTACTGTAAAAATAGATGTACTCAAGTAATGTAGTGAAAAGTATAAGTAAAAAGTAAGTGCAGTTTAAATGACATTTTTTTACATTTTGGTAAACTTTGAAGGTTAAATTCACTTAAAATAATGTACAGGCGTATTCTATTGGTGTTGATGAACAATCCCAGGCAAGACCCGACTTTGTAGTCAGTAGGTGGGGTCAAAACACTTGCGTTTCTCTCGCGCGTTATTTTATTTTATTATTTCTTTTATTTTTATTTTTTTACTTAGTAACTAAACCAAACATTGAAAATGAATCGGAACAAAAGTATGCAATCAAGTTTGTAAATGTAGTGAAGTAAAAGTGAAAGTCCTAAAAAAAAATGCATACTCTTGGAGAGTATAAAGTACTCCAAAATATACTTAAGTACAGTGGTGAAGTATTTTTACTTTGTTACTATACAGCACTGTTTATAAGTACTAATATCTACATACATTGATCATTTAATACGTTTTTATTAAAATAGTTATTTATCTGTGATTTCATGACGGTTATTATTATATTGTAGCCAGTCACAGCAGGGAAGCTCTATACCATCAACATCTACCAGGACAGGAGATGAGGAAGAGTTCAGGGAAGACACAGAGAGAAAAAGACAAGGATGAGGGAGAGCAGATGGGTGAGGGAAAACAGCGAG
>NW_015150591.1:467270-493101 GCF_000732505.1 Cyprinodon variegatus
AAATTTCATTCAACATGCGTGTGTATTTTTTATTTATTTTTTTATAATTAAGTGTTCCACGTGCGCTAAAAAGTGCCCTCCCCCGCTCCTGAGCACCTGCCCCCCAAAATGTCTGTGCACGCCTCTGTATGGGGCCCACCCAGATAATGTTGCTTACGGGCCAATTGCTGTGTCGTTACGCCGTTGCTTGCAAGGATTGTAAACCAAAGCCCATTTGTGCCCATCTGCAGAGGTTGGTCTACTATGATTTCCTTAAGTCCAAAGACAGCCCAGCCATCTACTAGAGGAGGAAACTTCATGGATTTCTCTGCTTAAAAGCTTTAATGCAATGCTGATTTCATTTTCTAGCAGGACTTGGTACCTGCCCGCACTGCCACATGTTCCAATAGAGTCTTATTATGAACATCTGTGTGCATTATTTCTAGCAAACACATTTGATCCAGGGATTGTGGTCAACAACCAAAAACGCAGCTGAGCTAAAGGCTGGAATTAAAGGGCTTAGGCCATGTATGAGCCAACAAGCTCCAAAACTGATGGCTTAAACAGTATCAGATCAATATCTTTCAGTGGCTAAACATTCCTGTATATTTATTGGTCTTATTTAATATTTGTGTTTTTCATCAATATTAACAGAAAAAAGCATTATTCATTCATTTGATTATCTATGGCAAATTAATCTATATTACAGAAGGAAACGCTGATAAATGAATCCGCTGGTAGGAAAGATGCCTCTATGAATAAAAATATATGTGAGATTAATTGGAGATATAAAAGGAAACACATGGTGTTAATGCTGGGAAAACATCCAGCCAAGGAACTTCAACATGCCTTACACTGTCTTACTCATCGCCAAGTGTTTTCACAAGAACTCCCAAGTGACAAATAATAAAACATACGTTCAGCTCTTTTTCTTACAGGAAGCCTCGCTCACCCACACTTATTTAGCTCATCCAAATCCCTCACCAAAACTTCCGGTGAATTTTTAGTCTCAGAATGAATACACTTTATGCTTCACATACACACAAATACTAGCTCATTCGTTTAATCCATTTCCCCTACGGTACCTCATATTCATTTCAAAAATATCTCACTCCAAAACGACTGAGGATTATTTTTAGCAAGCTCCTTTTTCACAGCCAACTATATTTGGATCCGGCGCATCCCAAAGCTGTAAGAATCTTTTGAACAAACACTTTAAAATAGCTCGAAAAACACTGGCACTCTGGGAATCCTCCCAGTACAGGAGGATAAGGATTCTTCATGAAATATAAATGAAAAAGGCAGCTTAACACTTTATCTTCAGCAGCAACAGCACTCCATCACGCAACATAAGCGAGGAGATAAATGATCATTTCCAATAAAAAAAACACACCACGCCTTTCACCCAAAGACTGCCTGAGATAGGTACTGGCCCAACCGTGACCCCGACGGAATAAATGGGAGAAGATGGAGATGGAATACAAAAACACTTAACTGTGTGCAAAAATATACCCTCTGTCTTAAGAGTAATTACTCTTGTTAACTACTTTATTTTTATTTTTAACAAATAATCCAACATTAAACAAAACAATAATATCAAAACAAAACCAAAAATTTACCAAAACAAAGGAATAGGCTGAAGCAAAGCTTATTATTGCCTACCCTGTTTTATACTTACAACCTTTACAACCTACCAGGTTCTTTACTGCATATATTAATATTCAAATCTACATAACATAGGATTTGATCATTTAACATTTTAAAGCCCTTTTAAAATTCACCAAGAAAGGACATAACTTTAAATTATCATTCAAATCATTCCACATTTTCACACCAATAACTGAAACACATCTAGACGTTATCTGGCTCTTCTCTTTAGCACATTCAAATATAAACAAACCTCACAAATTATATTTATTATCTCTTAACTTAAATAATTTCTGAATACCAGAAGGAAGACTTTTTTTCACTGCTTTATGCATTATTTCCAGTATTTTTATATAAACAATGTCTTTGAATTTTAATGTGTTGCTTTGAATGAAGAGTTTATCAGTTGGTTCACGGTATCCCACCTTATTAATAAGCCTTATAGCTTTTTATTGCAACTTAACTAACTTATCAATAATTGTTTTATTTGCATTTCCCCATACTTCTGAACAATAAGACAAATAAGGCATAACCAAAGAGGAATATATAATGTGCAGGCCTTTAATATCTATTAAATCTTTTATCTTAAATAATATACCAATAGTTTTTGCAATTTTATTTCTAATATATTGTATGTGAGGCTTCCAACTAAGTTTGTTGTCTATAATAATAATCCCTAAAAATTTTGTCTCATAAACTCTTTCAATTTCAACTCTATTTATACATAACTCCACATCGTTATAGACCCGATTACCAGAGAATACCATAAATTTAGTTTTCCCTTCTTTTAACGGCAACTTATTATAATCAAACCATGTTTTCAACTCAGCTAACTCTTTTTCTATCGTTTTTATTATTTCATCCAAATTTGTCCCAGAAAAAAATAGATTTGTATCATCAGCAAACATTATAACTACATATCCCTTTAGCAGAAGATTTCCTTAAGATTTTCCAAATATCACCACATAATGGCATATTTTTACTTTATATCAGGGCTGCATGTTATTTGACAGACATAAAACTCAGATATTATGACTTCAGCAATGTATTGTTTTAAATTTAAAGGGTCAATTGGATTCATAATCTCACAATGTAGAATCGATTATTTTCAATCTGATCCGATCCAGTCCAATCGAAATAGGATTGCTGGTATATAGGCCGTATGGTACTAGTACTACTATTATATTAACATTTAATGAGAATTGAATGAAGTAATAGTCATTAGTTGTAGCTATATGAACAATGGAAATGGCATTTTTTAAACAATCTTTGGTTAGATGTACATACAGTTGTGTTTAAAGGTTTGCAAACCACCCCTTAAAAAATTATAAATTCACACCGGTAATTCAAATAACACAAAACTGAAAAAAATCATGACAAATAAAAATTACTAAATGATAATTTAGTAAAATGCATACCTTGCTAATGAACTGTAAACCAACATACCAGTCAACAGATGCAGAAGTCTGGCTAAACTTTCCTGAATATTACAGAAAACAGCTGATTAAAGCGCAACATACTCATGAAATCAGGCGCATATTTAATGCAGTTCAATTACCAAATTTAGTAAATTTGACTATGCATATTTTACCAATAATTATATGAAATTTACAGGGGAGGTTTAGCCTCTCTAGTATTCAATGAGAAATAACCCCGGCCGGACATGAAATGCACACGGCACAGATGCAGTTGGCATCCAGTCAGCCCTTCTGATAGCTGACAGCCATCTTTGACGACATTCATTCTCTTTTGGTAAGCAGTAAAAAGAAACCTTTGGGTCACCATTATTTTTTTTAACACACCCGACTGCACAACATATGAACAGCATCTTTGTCCAGCAGGGGATCAGTATTCAGTATTCAGATTCAATATGTCCGCAGCTCTGAAGGACTAACTCTGCCATATTTAAAAATAAATACAGAAATAAATAAATGCTCAATAAATGTATAAGCATACAATTAATTGCCAACAAAAAAGTGAGACATAAATGTATATAACTCTTAATTAGCTTCTTTATTTATTTGCCTTTGTAATATTTACCTTATTTATTTTTCTGTCCTTTATAATCTTCAACTTTATTTTTTAATTACTTATATTTTTAAGTATTTATTTATGTGCATGTTATAATATTTTTGTCTGTTTTATTCTTCCTTTGTATTTTTTTACCTTAGTTATTTCTTCGCCGCTGTTTATTTCTCTCTGCCCTTTTTACATTTCTCTATGCATTTCTATCTCATTATGCAAATGAGGAGGGGGTGTGTCCTAGAGAGTCAGCTTCTGCTCATTGGTTGGCTTGGCGGCCCATCTTCTTAACTCACAGAGCTCAGAGTACTAAGTTAAATGTTCTCTTTTCTGTAGCTGTTGTTCAATTAAAGTATGTTTTAAGATCATTTGAGGCGAGAACCTTATACTTTTAAGCATCACCATATGGCCCATTCACAGATTTAATGCGTAATTTAAAAGAAAATGTGACGAACTTGAGAGGACCGCGGCAACCAGCGGAGCTCCGAAGCTGACGGCAGCCAGGTCTATAGCCAGGCTATGATGGCGATTTTTTGTTGTATTTGGCAAAGTTTGGCAAAGTCCCTACTCAAGTTCTAATGACTTCAGACTCGACATCAGACTCTCCTCCTGTAGATTCGACCGATGTAGTAAAATGCTAACCAACGCGCTTCACACACGGCTATGCCGAGAGAGGGCCGCTGCAGATGGGCTGTGGTTGGACCTGGCTGCCGTCAGCTTCTGAGCTTTGCTGGTTGCCGCGGTCCTCTCAAGTTCGTCACATTTTCTTTTAAATTACGCATTAAATCTGTGAATGGGCCATATGGTGATGCTTAAAAGTATAAGGTTCTCGCCTCAAATGATCTTAAAACGTACTTTTATTGAACAACAGCAACAGAAAAGAGAACATTTAACTTAGTACTCTGAGCTCTGTGAGTTAAGAAGATGGGCCGCCAAGCCAACCAATGAGCAGAAGCTGACTCTCTAGGACACACCCCCTCCTCATTTGCATAAGTAGACAGAAATGCATAGAGAAATGTAAAAAGGGCAGAGAGAAATGTAAAAAGGGCAGAGAGAAATAAACAGCGGCGAAAAAATAAGGTAAAAAAATACAAAGGAAGAATAAAACAGACAAAAGTATTATAACATGCACATAAATAAATACTTAAAAATATAAGTAATTAAAAAATAAAGTTGAAGATTATAAAGGACAGAAAAATAAATAAGGTAAATATTACAAAGGCAAATAAATAAAGAAGCTAATTAAGAGTTATATACATTTATGTCTCACTTTTTTGTTGGCAATTAATTGTATGCTTATACATTTATTGAGCATTTATTTATTTCTGTATTTATTTTTAAATATGGCAGAGTTGGTCCTTCATACGCAGCTAGATTAGAACATTTGATGAGTTTGTTGAGTGCTTCCAAAGAAGCAGATACTAGAGTTTGCAAATCAGAACCTTTGCATCTCAACACATAGATTCAACCAACTAAAGACGCTTAACTGGCTCTTCCAGGCTGATATCTTTCCTCCTGCAGACCTGTTAACATAAAACCCAGAAAAATATACAAAGGAGTTACTCTAAGCTAGCCTCGTGAAACCATCCTGATCTCGCAAGCTTTCAAGATTTCACTCGCTACTCAGTCTGGAGACGCTCCGTTGAAGAAAATTTGGAGCCGTTCACCAAACGAACGTCCAATCAGCGTTGGATTTGAGGCGGGTTGAGGTGTGATGCAACGAGAAGCGCGACAGTTCAGTCTAAAGAACATGGCGGCTTCAGCCGATGAAACTATCGTTAGCGTGGCTATCGAGCAAGTTTTATCGGAATTACAGAGTATTTCTTCACTGAAAGAAGAGCAAAACACTGCTCTGGAGGCTTTTCTCAGAGGAAAAGATGTTTTTGCTCTTCTCCCGACTGGTTTCCGCAAGAGTTTGATCTATCAATTGGCTCCTCTTCGTCGTCGCTCTGTTACGTCATATGCTTCGTTGATCTGATTGGTTTATTTGGCCCGTCTATCACTAACATAGGCCAATCAGCTAACCAGTATTTTCGCCCTTTTCCAAAATTACTTCTACAGAAGGTTTCCAGATGGATATGCGGAGCAAATCCATCTGGCGGAGTCAGGTTAACTCTAAGCTCGGTTAAAATTAAATGGAAGGGGGTTATATTTGTTATGCATAAGAAAATTGAGAGTGGTGTGATCTATAGATGCACCAATCAGTAATATACACTAAACACAGATAACATTGTGACCAGTGGCGGCTGACCAATAGAGGGTGTTAGCGCGCTGCTGCACCCACCTAATGATCCCAATCAAGACGTACTGTATCCTGAGACTGCGGAGGCCAAAAAAAAAAAAACAAGGCCCACTGCTGCCTAGCAGGAGTGATAGTTGCTATTATGTAATTGATCAAATGCCCTGGGGAGGATGACAAGTCTGAAAATACTTAACAGATATCAGCTGCCCAAGTGAAATGCTTATGACTCCGTTCATTTCAACTGACAATTCGGATTTGGCTTTCTAGCATTATTAGTTTCCAAAGCCCAGAACCTCTACCCACAAAAAGTTGCTTTAGGGGGGTTTCTCAGCTCCACACAGGAAACAGGGATCAGAATTTTTCCCAGGCTAAATTCCCAAGCAAAGTAAACGCAGAAGTGAAACCTTATACTCATTTAATCATGAAGTTACTTCCTGCTCCCACAGTTTTTGCAACATGGGGTCCGTGAAAAAGTTTATTAGTAACCTTTTTATGAACTCACTTTTTTAACTCTCTGATGTTTGAACAAAGTCTTGGAAGTTACAACACACTGCCACATGATAGCGTCTGTGTGACACCAGGATTCAAATTCTGTCATGATATCTTTCACAATTCGTAAGGTACTTTCTTAGTTTTAAAGAGTTTGGGCCTTGGGTCTACCTCCATGTGAGTTATCACATGTACGAACACCTGCTCTGTTCAATGACAATTGGAAAAGGCTGTGTTTGCAGACAGTTTGATTTTTACTCAGGTCCAGGGATCGTGCAATCTGTGAAAAGGTACATGCTGTCCTCTGGTAGTTTGATTCAAATCTCCTCAGGCTTCCACAGCTGAAATTATTCATAAGACTATTAATTTACAAATGATTAATACTGTCCAGCTGAGCTCACTTTTACTGAGCATGGAACTCATGGAAAATGAACGTGACCCAACAGTCTAGTGTTTACACAGTTTGCAAACATAATTATTCATGTAAAGCAGGAACCACAGCATGTGCTTGACATGAAAAATAGCAGTTTAAACTTAAACCGAAAACATAATTGGCTGTCAGGAATCATCTTTTTTGTTTGATAATGTATAAAATCAAATAAACATATTCTTATGTTTTTAAAAATGCAAAACTTTTTCATGATATTTACAGTTACACATCCACAGCATCAACTGGAATTTCCATATGAATAGGGAATATGAGCGAGGTTTTCTCAAGTAGAGAAAGAGCACACAAACTGAAAATATCCAAGTTAATGCAAGAGTACGATTACAGCTCTCTACAAGTATTTTGTCTTGACAGTAAATTAAACAGCGTGTCTTGATGATGATTCTTTACGAACGTGAGGTGATTCAGGTTTAAATTGATGGCAGGAGGTCTGGAGTGAATTTACTGACTTTTGACTGACTTTTTTTTACAATTTCATTGAGTCACATAAATATGAAAGACATGTATTTGTTCTAACAGAAAACAAAAAAATCAAACCCTCCTAATCTGTTTCTGGGAAGAAGGATATTTTACTTGCTTTCATCAGTTATGAGAATTTTACTGGGATCGTAAAACACGCTGTTTAAGCCTGATGTGGGAAGTGCACAATTTACTGTAACTCCAAGCAAAATGCTGGACTTACTTTCTGTTTCATGTTTTACATCCAACTTACATCCTACCACAAATCACAATCATAGAAATATTAGCATACACTGAACACACTGAACACATTAAAAATAGTTTAAAAGTACCAAATATTTAATAATTTGTCATTAATCTAAATGGTGTTTGATAGTTTTTTTTTTTTTTTATCAAACATAGCTTTTTATCATTTCCCTAATTCACTCCAATATAACGATCTATCATGATTAATAAGTCAAACTGGCTCATCAAATAGACTCAAACGTCTGAACTGTTAACATTTCAGCTGGTTTACCTCAGGCTAATCATCTTACCTATTTGTCTTACAACACAGATTAATAAATTAGTGAAAAAATAATTGATATAACTGTATATAGTTTTTTAAAAACCGTTTGTTCTGATGTTAACATTGCTGCTTGTTTTGCACATCGAAAGATTTAGATAACTCCAGCAAAAATATATTTAAATGTATGACTTCTTCAAATTTATTAAAAATATATTTTTTTGTTTCCTTTTGGTGCCTTTGACTCTTTACATTTAAATATATCAACACAGTTTTCTTATCTGTTCCTATTTCAATTCGAACTGAAGAACTACCAACACTGACTTTTTCTTTCTTTTCTCTTTTAACCTATTTTTGGATTAATTATGTCTACAGAAAAATAACTAATTAGCAACATCCTATCATGCTTCTATAGAGAAACATTTTAAGGGACAGAAAGTATTTAATTTTTCTTTAATTTTTTTTAAAAGGACTATTACATGTTTTCAACTCAATTCAACTGATATTTTACTGATTTGATCTCCTTAGGTTACCTTTTTTATTATACAAATTGTTAAATCTGTTATTAAAAATACAATGAGATAAATATTAAGCCAAGGTGGAGTTAGATATACACAACGTAAATATGAAATAGATTTATAAATAAAATGCAGGCAGTGGATTAAAATGTTTTCTTACCTTTCAGTGTTTAGCTTCTTACAGTTGGCTGTATGCTAACTTCTCTAAATGATGTTTAGATTTGAACCTGAACAGACTGTAAAAAACTGCCAGGATTTTTATTTTGTTTTAATTCATTTAGAAGTTGAAACTGTGATCACATATGTACTAACCATTAAAGTTCAGGGGTATTTTGGATAAGGTGCATCACAATAATGCAGTTGTTTGTTTTCAAATAAACATCTTTTTCTTGTTAAATTACATATGCAATAAAAACAGAAAAACATTAATTTACTTACTGCATGCACCTCTGTGATTCTTTTATTAGTTATGTTTTTTTTAGTATTAGTTGTGTGAATACAAATAAATTAAAAAGGTAGTTAAGTAAATAGGGTAGAAGGAAACATTTTAATAATAGTATGACCCATATGAAAAATTACAATCATATAAAATCCTGGGTTAATTTTAATTGTTTAAGTTTACCTGAAATTAAAGAAGCTGTTTAAAGTGATTGTATGTTTTTTGGGGTTGTTTTTTTACTTTAGGAGATGGGATCCCGGCCAGACCTTCACTAACAGGGCCACTTGCTGGT
The DNA here is from genome assembly GCF_000732505.1 of Cyprinodon variegatus. Lineage (NCBI taxonomy): Eukaryota > Metazoa > Chordata > Actinopteri > Cyprinodontiformes > Cyprinodontidae > Cyprinodon > Cyprinodon variegatus. The sequence continues at coordinate 476,311 of NW_015150591.1, forward strand.
AAGGTTGCCTACCTTACCTATGAAGTAAATTACCCTATACCTTTTAGGGAAGACGTTATTCCCCTCCAAGTCTAATACATTTTTGTGCAACTTTGCCGGCAACAGCCATCATCAAACATTGTGATATCTGGCAATGAGCCTGTTGTATTTCTGGGAAATACTTTTTAACCACCCTTATAGATGTTAACATCCTGAGACCGTTGCACCACAACTCATGTTATTTCCATTTCTGAATTACTTATCTGTTTTATACCAGATATAATGGGATGCACATTTTGAAGCTGTTTCACTTTCATCTTCTCAAACTCCCTAGAAGTGAAAATTGGCCTGTTGCCATTTTTGGGACCGCAGGGATTTTTTGCCTTGGATCCGTCCCATGGATGCCTTTTCTGCCTCGCCTCTTTCTTTCTGTGGAATCATGACCACTGACCTTAACTGGACAGATGTGCTTCAGATAATAAATATGCTTTGTTTGTCGACCCCTCCTGGAAAGTTGTTCCACCGTTCCTTCATGTCACCACTGTTATTCTCTTTTAACTATAACCAGACATAAACAAGTCAACAATATTATTCCCCATCATTAATCATGAACATTCTTTAGATTTTGTATTGACAATGTTTTACTTTAGAATGCTGTAAGTTTTTCTTTTTAATAACACATGCAAAATGGCTCGCTGAATAGTTTTTACCCTAAAAATCTGCAGAAATGTTTGCAAAAACTATTCAAAATAAACCAAGTTTGACAAACCAAAGCCTGCAGGAAAGAAAAACCCCAAACACCACAATGCTCTCTAATCAAAAGCTACTTACATTTAATGCATAACAAAGCCTGCAGGTCATCTGCATGCTTTTGTTTATTATTAAATCAAACCAGAAAATGTCTTTAAAAAAAAGAAATAAAAACTGTCTGGCAGCCCTATTTTGCCTATAACTGTAGTTGAGCTGATTCATACATCTTGCCATTTCATAACTTCCCCCTCACTCTCACTGACTCTCACAATAATTAATCAAAGCTGTCCTGAAAAGTAATTTTCTCTGAAAAATCCCAATATTTTTGTATCCCTCCCAAATATGGTTACATAATAAAGACGTTTTGCCTTGTTCACATACATCTGGATTTTTAGAAATCACAGCCTGACATCAGGGTTGGCTTAAACGTGCAATTGAATCCACGTGTTGCTCTTCACGTTCTACAGCTCCGCTGAAAAGGTGTGATGGTGATGTAATGAATGATGAATGGAGCAAACCACAGCCTGTTTACATGTAAACAGAGTTAGCTGTAGTCAAAGGCCAAATCCAGCCAATACCGGTTTTCTGCAGCTTTTCATGAAAAACACTTGATGCTGCAAGGAAAGCTTGAAAGGACATTTTTATCCCTTTAAAACTAACTTTTTTTTTAATCTCTGATACTTTGATAACATAAATGTTGGTGAAGCAGTAATGCAACCGGCTGCCAGAACTGGACTGCATTAGAGAGAAAAAAACAAACAAAAAAACATGTTAAACATAAAGACAATAATTAGTTTGCAACCTGGCAAACTTACACTTTGTGTACAAATGCAGGTTTCATTATAATTCCTTATTACTTCCACTACAGTAAGTGGAATCATTAGTCAATAGGTATTAATGAGCAATAACCCTTAAAAACAGTCTCCTTATATTACTATTGTTGCATCTAATTAGGATAGTGTTACCTTCAAAACTTTTTTAAATCCAATGGGCTAAATCAGCAGGTTGAGTTTCTGCCATATGCTGTCAACACGTGCGGATAATGATGCATGTTGTCCCTTGTCGGTCTATCTTTCCTGGTACGTGCCGTTTGAGACGGTGCCAGCATGCAATTGTTTTGATGTCATCCCACAGAGAAATACTGAAAAAGTTTCTTAGTATTCAAGACACGGTTGCTGTGGCAACTTGGTTGACAGTATATTTATTCATGCCTGTGCAATAATATAAGGGATAAAATCTTGCTTTTATTTTTCACTGTCATCCTCCCCACATCCCCACATGTTCACATTTTTACAGACTTGCAAACATGTTTAACTGATACAACAGAGGAAGGATTACCAATAAAATGGGACAAAATAAATGCTCAAAGTCTCTGTTCTTTAAAACAAGTAGAAGGGTGGATTTATATGATGCTGAATCCAGCAACATTACAATTTAATCAAGGTAGCAGTTTACAATAAGGCCTTTGGTGTTTAATTCAACTTCAGTCATTTCATTTATATAGCACCAGTTCACAACACGTTATCTCAAGGAAACTTACAGACACAGTAGCGGGAGATTGTTTAAAAGTTTCTATCAAAGAAACCAATTAATTGCATCTACTCATTGACTTGCAAGACAGTCGGCTCCTGGATGAGCTTGCATTGATGACTTTCACTTGCATTGTCCTATTGACTCTTCAGCAATCCCTCACACTAAGCATGTCCTCCATCAGCCTAAGTTTATAGCAGCAAAAATCTAGAAAATAACTCAGGATAACCTAACCACTTTGGATCAGGTATGAGAAAGGTAGAGCCTCCCCTATAGATGGCTAATAAATAAATTTACAAATATGTTACCTATTCATTCAAAATCACTTTATAACTCATTGCGAAGCATTTATTATGCATTTTAACAGATTATGAATGCTAAGAAAAGGCCTATAATGTCATGGTTGGGTCGAGGTTTTTGAGGAGGCAAAAGCAGAGACCAGGAGGCAGATGCGAGTCTTGCAGATTTAATGAAGCAACTGAGGTAAAATCCAAAAATCCAAAACACAAAAATACAAAGAACCCAAAAATCAGCAAACATCAGAGAAAACTCACGTGGGGAGCCAAAGATGAGGAAGCAACAAAACTACAATCCAGCACAGAGTGACTGCAGAGGTGGTGTAGATATGAGGAGACTGAACCAAGACGGGTTAATCAGCAGATTGGGAGCAGGTGTGGGACTGACCAATTAGGAGGAAGCCTAAGGAAACAAGCACAATGGGGCAACAGAATGTAACTTAAGAACCCAACACTGGTAGAAATAAACTACAAAGACACAGAACACAAAGAAAGTAAAAATAAACCCAAGCAGAGGGCAGAACTCTTACCTATAATATGTATTGGTCTTGCAAAGTATGACTTTAGAAATAAATATTGAGCATAACCAATGCTAGAGGATATGCATAGCTGAACAGATTGACCTATTTATAAACTATTTATTAGCATCTATTAGGTGGAACCTTATTGTAAAGTGGTAACTTAATTCATTAACCTTTAGTCTGGTATAATCTTAGCTTTAAGATTTTCCACTCATGACACAATTGAAGTTAAGCAATCAATGGCATTATTATAGAAGGTATACATATTCATTTATTTTTTTTTGTTTTTGTTAGAGCTTCAGCCTCATGTTATCCAGTTAACTTGGTTAGTTACAGTAACTAGATAACAAATAACAATACTATATTCTGGTATGCACCTTTATAAATGCTGTGGGCCTAATCCTGTATTGTTTTGCACCATTTTTCTTATAGCTTATTGTGCTAATATATGCCTGATGCTGTACATAAAATTAAAACTAAACTTCTGACCTGGGTGTCTAATTGTTCCGATTTGTTCTTAACCACTTTTTTCTCCCACTAGGAGGCAGTGGAAGCAAGTTATGTATACTGGCATATGATCATGCTTAAATTGAATTGTTGTGAAAATTGTGTACAAGTGGACTACTGACAATTAAGTGTGAAATTCCAATGTTTATATTAACAATGTTTATTTTAAAAAATTTCTATGGCTCATCAACTGCTTAATGCTTTACTTCAATCAACAGTCAATCACTATTAAGTGATAAATATGAGCAGTATTTTCTGACTGTTGATTTAGAAAGTGTTAAAAAAAAAAAAAAGGAGGAAAGAAATCAGTGTTCCTGGAAAGAACAAGGAGAGCTCCTTACTTCCTAGAATCCAACCCAGAACCTTCTTGCTGCAAAATAGCAGCTCTACCAGCAGAGCTTACAGTACATGCAAACAGCCTGCAACTTATAGAAAAAAAAAAAAATAGAAATTGAGCTCAGAAAAAAGTGAAATATTACATAAAAAATAGGAAAGTGGTTTTGGTGAAATGACTTTGATTTGAAGGTTATCTGGCATAGAGTTCCTGAAAAGCTCCATGAGCAGGTGAAAGTTAAAAAAGCTGCTAAACAAGCTGATAGTTAACAGCGAAATTTCTTTATCCAAGTTTATTTATGAAAGGTAAAAAAAAGTTTAAACGAAGGGAAAATGTGGTAGCTACTATTTTTCTAATAATCCAATGTTATTCTAATTCTGTAATTGACATATTCAGCTCTATTTATCCAAGAACTGGTGGGGTTTTTATCTGTAGATGGTGAAGGGCCTTTACTTATGAGGCTCGCATACTATTAGCACCAATAGGCCCTCTGTCCATCTCAGCCTGCCTGGCGTGCTGTGGTGCTCAGAGAGGGAACTCGATCTGCTGGCCCCCTACTGTAAGATATGTTGTGACTGTTTTTGAATTTAATTACTTAAATAAATTCCTTTTTCAGTTATAATTTACCGACATTGGCGTACAATTTAGTTAGATTTTTCTAAACCTGGAAGCAAGATAAAGTGCTTTCTTTGTTTAGTGGTTCAAATTGTTGAGTTGAATGAGTGGGACTCAGGGAGGGCCAAATGTGCGGCGGGTGGTATGGTAACTCTGTTTTCAAATTGCTTCGACATTAAAGTGCTCAGTGAATCAATCTGTTTACTGTTTAGACACGTTTAAGTGTGACTATGAGGGTAAAGTTTATGTTTAAAAAGAGAACAAAACATTTGCAATTTTACCAAATGATTAAGAATTGATCATCATTATAAATGGACTTCTCTCTTATTCTGATACTATTACTGAACAAATATTAGCAAAAGACTTCCTTTTTCCTCACCATCTCTTCATTTACTTCATGGTTTGATACACTGACATTTGAGCCCTGTTGTTTCACCTCTGTACCCTCCTAGCTGATGCATGCATCTTGAAAATCTATCAAATTTCATCATGTTTTGTCACATGGAGGCAAGAGGCACAGTACTACATTTATTCATAATAAGAAAAAAAAAAGTGTCATCTTGCTGGTTTACTTTACCAGACTGTGTGCTTTCATTCTCAGCAGTCTTAAAGCATTTAATTCTGGTGTTTTTTAAATTAAAACATTAGTACTGAGAATATATTCATATATTCTCCTTCCAAAATAGTGCTACATTAAACTTTTATCTTTAGGTTATTTTAAATTAGAAATTTGATTGTGTTGCTCTATATCTCCAAAGACATTTATGTGCATGAAGACTTTCATTCAGCCACTTTATTAGGTACAGTGTACCTCATGTATTTAGCACATGATAACAATCAATAGTGCAGAACTCCGCAATTGAACAGAAGCTTGAACGGTTGATATGTGGCAGGATGGATCCGTGCTTTGATGTTAAAATTCGGACCCTACTATACCATGCGATCAGAATTTTTACATTTTTTCCAGATGAACAAGTCTGATACAGTAAGTTCTGTGTCCCATCTAACTTTTTAAACTAATGTTACAGACCTGAGGTGGAGAAAATGTTATGATCTGCTGGTTTGTACCAAAACGCAGTGTCACACTGTTTTAAGAATTTAATGATATAACAAAGGGAATGAACAAAGATAGAGTGGGAATATAAACCTAAACTGAGAAATCACAGAATATTGAAAGTAAGGTGAATAAAATGAGGAAACCAGGAGCAAACAATGGGGAAATTAGAAGACAGGTGAATTTAACGGGAGGCTCTGGCTGAGGGAGAAAAGATTAAACAGGGAGAAGCTGAAGGAAGAAACTAAGAACTTTTCCACATGTTGACATAAAACATGCTCCACTTTTGTTAAAAGTTTGCATCCAAGTCTTAAACAAAATAATTATTTTTTGCTGATTTTCTATAAATGTTTATGACTGTACAATGTTAAGTTGGAAAAGTTGGCTTTGTTCACAGCCTTAGTTGATGAAGGTCTGTCTAACCAGTGAGTCTGTTGTGCATCTGCCAGTAAATGACTCAAACCTAATTTAGGATCTCTCAACTTCTGCTTTTTCTAATGTTTCTTGTTTGTTAAACTGATAGAATCCCCTTTAGAGATACGGATGTCAGAGAAAAACTATGTTACAGCTTGTTAAAGGGTGGTGATGTAAGCCAACCTGGATCATAAAATCATCTAAATGGATTAGAGAGTGTGAAGGAGATGTGTTTCTAAACAAAAAGAAAAAAAAGGCCTTGCTAAAGCTTTGCAGATGGTCGGCGGATACCTTGAAGTATAATCAAATTATTTTAAGGCCTGGCATTACACAACAGCAGTGAGCAAAAGACGTGCACACATGTCATTTCACAAACTCACGCAAGCCAGAGAATGGCTCCCATGTGCTGCAGATCTTTGCGATTTGGCCGAATTGCGTGAGAGCAACGAATGATTACAGACTTTAGAAACCAACTGATTCGGTACCGCAGCTGTTACAAAAGCAACACGATTGGAAGCAGAACTTATTTGTCACCCTGTAAAAAGTCTCCACATTGTTTCTTGTACTATTTTAAAAACATTCTGCTGTACTTTGTCAAGTAGCTAAACAACTGGGACAATGTGTTTACAGCTTTTTGTGTTTTAAAGACATTGTAGCTGGAAAGTGTTCTCATGATTTGGACTACTTTTTTGTTTTAGGGGGCTCAGTTTTGTGTGTTTAGCCCAGTCCAGCTAAATGTTCAGTTACATTTACCTGAATCAAGTTAATGCATCTATATCAGATTACCCTCTTTGCTTTACTGAGCTTTTTTCATGTTCATCTTGCACATTTTTTGAACCTTCATGGTTATTTGGATAAGAATGAATCAGGGATGCTGTTTTGCACATGTTGTCACAATTAGGTGTGACTAAGACGCAGTCAGACAACACTTATGTGATTAATTGGGTCTTAATATAACCAAATATGACTAAATATATATTTTTATATTCAAATCAAAGTGCTCAATTGATCCCAAAGGGAAATTTAATATTATTTAACCTCATAGGTTTTTCCGCTGTCTTGCAGCGCTGGAAGATTAGAGTGAAAAAGACCATTTTCATGTTTAGAAAAATCAAAATCCCACTGTCCTACAAAGTATTAGAAATGTCTTTATTATTTGGATTGAAAATATATTCCATTAATAAGGCTAGGTCAGAGCAAAGATACCAAAATGTTAAATATCCACTTTTTTTGGAAAGAGATGTCTGCTTATTGATATCTGTCACTGCTATTATTGATACCACAAGGGAATGAGGTGTAACTGCATTTAAAAACAAAAAATGTTAAACTCTTAGATAATTTATTTATTTTTATGTTTACAGCCGATTTTAAATTACACCAATAAATTTCAGAAGAGAATTTTACACCATCTCCAGATTTTAACTTAGTTGTTTTTTTAGTCTGACCTTAGCAGATGATTTAATTTTGGGTCATCATCATGTGTTTGGTCTAAATTCTGCTTCAGCTTAAATGTTTTTTACAACCCAACTCTTACCCAGGTCTCATATTTTCCTTAAAGACCCCCTGACATGCAGGATAATTGATTAGGACAACTTTTTTTTGTCTTTTATTACAGTTTTAATTAAGGGTGTGCAAAATAATCGTCATGACGATGCATCGCGATTCTAATTTTTGTGATCTACTGCATCGATTCTTGAAGGCAAGAATCGATTATAAAAAAAAAAAGGAACAAATAAAACACATGAATGGTTGGCGCACATCAGCCAAACCAAGTTGAATACAACTTCCAGTCCAGCAGATGTCGCTGCGGATGTGTTGACGCCCGCTGCTTTGTGTCACAAGCATCTCCGGCCGTGGGATACTGAGACGAGTCATTCGTAAACAAAATAAGGAGGAGACAGAGAAAATTCGCCCCCCGGCTCCATCACATTTCAAGTCAGATGCTTAGATGCATTCTGGCTTTAAAAACAAAGAAGGTAAAAACTAAATTGATATGATGCACTTAATTTGCCAAAGGGGAAATATACATTTGAATGTTTTCATTTCATTGGTTTAAAGGACCACTGAGGCCATGTAAATGGCACTGAATATCCTTATTTTGTTATTTTAAGTTTGATGAATCCTAAGATCTTTTTGTCAGCATGTCCACACCAGTAATAGTAATATTTCTCTCCAGTATTTGTTTCCATGGCAACACCTCCAAAAGTCATTTCAGTAAAGCTATGTATGAATTCAGTTGCTTTCAGTTATGTATCAATTGAAGACACTATCCAGATCATACCCAGCCAGTCAGCCACTGGTAATGGCTGTATCTTTTTCTTACAGTGTTCAGTGAAAATATCGCGATGCATCTCAATATTTCAAGTATCATGATACATCGTGATAGAATCGCATCGTGGCATGTGAATCGTGATTCAAATCGAATCGTGACTTCTTTGCCAATACCCACCCCTAGTTTTAATAGTGGTGTGACACAAATTACAAAATTCAGAGTTGTTAAAGTTGACATTAAATATCCATGTGTCTAAATATGTTGGAAAATACAGCTCTAATGGGCTGTCCTATGTTTTTACACGATTGTCGTTGTCAAGTTTACCCGGTACATAAAATGTTGTTTACTCCCTGTGTGTTTCCCCAGTGTTACCAGCTTCTTAGAAGCACAAAGGGACTCATTATTTGGCTTCACTGCTCAAAATATTGATCTGATACTTATATACTGATCAAAATCAGAAAGTAAACTAAATAAGGTAGAAAAATCCAATTGGAGCTACAGTAATATTTGACCTTATAGACTTCTTAGTAATCTGAGTCAACAGAGATGTTTGCACATGTAATCTTGCATGCCTTCTGTATCTGGAACATTAAACTTTGAAGAGCACACCAATTGATTTGTAAAGTTTGAGTTTTTTTTTTTTCTAACTTTAATGAAATTTTTGTTTTTTAATTCATCATATTGGCCTTAATTTCTAATTAAATAGAAAATGCTAAAAATCTGTTGCAGGGTTGGGTCCTATAATGAGGATGTATTTCTTTTCCAAACAGACTGTCACTGGTTTTTCCTATGCTCCCTCAAACACTTCATAATCTCTCCCCTAATTGGCTGCAGTCATATAAATAGCTGCATGTGTATTTACTTGCTTTACTTATGAGGTTAATGATTTCTCAGGGGAGCCAGTGGGGACATTAGTTGGATTTTTTTTCCTAAATACCACTAAATCAAATATAAAACTGCTGGTTTTCTCTGACAACTTCAGTCTGAAACAGTTTAAACTTTTGTTTTTACCATACAGTAATTATTTACAGTTTAATCATTTAGTTTTTGTGCAAAAAACAACAACAACAAAAAAAAGCATTTGCAAAGCTCATCACTAACAGTGTATTCCTGTGAGATCGGCTGCAGTATGTGACCCTGCTGGCCCTACAGCCGGCTATAAAACCACAGTGACGCAAATCCAGGAGCCACATAATTTACTGTAAAACAGAAGATATTTAACCCCATGTGGTGAGGACTGAAGATCGCCACATTTACCACATACAGACCCAGTGTTGGTTATATATGTTATATATTTCAAAACTATCACTTTGATTGGTATAAAAATATAAATATATATTTAAATCAAATAGATATTTCTGGTTTCAACTCATTTTAATTTAGTTTTAGAACTGTACGTGTCAGATAAATCATTCCTGCCTTGATAAGAGATTCTTTTCCGTTTCTCACTTGTATTAAAAAATAAATGTCTCACAGTTATGTATTTTACTCTGCCTGTGCTTTTACTATCTTGATCCATTCACTCAGGTACACAATCTCATATAATATGTTATTTATTAAATTGTATTTCTTGATAATTAAATATTAAATTTTAATGCAGTGGAAAAATGACACCGGTCTTTGATGTCAGTAAAACTATTTGTACTGTTGACAGTTTAATGCATGTAATTACATCAGGTATGATTACATGCATTGTTGTACCACATCTAACTCTATTGGCTCCTGCTTTTCATGCTTCATGCATTTTCTTACATGTATGCTGATAATATTTTTGGTAAAATCTAAAGGCAGTAAGACTTAAGACAGTTTAAAAACATTTTGATCTGCTATTTATTAATCTCATTTATAAAAATAGTCACTGCTGACATGACTTCCATGCCCTGTGTTTTGTCACAGTGGACTGGAGGTTCGACAGGAGGACCCAAATGCAGACTGAAGCTGAAGGAGTTTGTTTGAAGATTTATTATCCCAAAAAAAAAAATCTCAACAGAAGCATAAATCTAAAAACATAAATCCACACAATCCAAAAAGGCTGAAAACCAGGAATACTCACAATAAGCAGAGGGCAAAGAAATGATGACAAACCAGCAACAGTGAGTGAGCAGGAGGTGAATATATTTGAGAGGGAAACAGAGACCAGGCTAATCAGCAGATTGGGAGCAGGTGTGAACAGAGGAGTCTAGAAGGGAGCTAGGGGAAAGGAGACTGACACGGGAGGGCAATAGAGGCCAAACAAGAAATACCTAAAAACTCAAATACAATAAAAAATAACCCAAATAACACAAAATGAAAATAAAAACAAAATGAAAACTCAAAAATAAAACTTAAACAGAGCAAAAACTATGACATTTTCAGATACAGGTTAAACATTATACTGCGATGAGAGTTTGGTTTGTTTAGCTAACTTTTTTTTTTTTTTTTCTATCTCAAAATTCAAGATACTGTCTTTTTCATCTGCTTTGGATTCTATGATCTCAAATTATTTTATTTATGACATATGATCCTGGAATACTGAATCTGAGAAAAGCTTTACATCATCACCCATAAACACAAAACACCAGATAGTAAGATTTCTGTATTTTCTCCATTACTCATCATAATTTTTTTTCTGTAATGCCTAGGGTGTTGCTATTGGAGTTTTTCCCAAAATGTCAACATACCGGTATCAGAATGGTGAATTGAAAAATTATTTTTATTGAATACTAAAAGTTCAAAACCTTACAAAATAAAGGCTGAGTGAAAGTATCACGTGAAGTCAGAGAAGCTTTTTTATCCCACAGCTGCAGAGCTACTTATGTAAAATCAGATGTAGTATACTTGTAAAACATAAGGAAATGTCAAATCTGTGGTCTTAGACACTAGGGCAGGATTATGATAAATAAAAAAAATATTCAAAATAATGTCTAGATATTTAGACAATCCCATAAGACATCTATGTATACAGTTTATTAGGGAAAAAAAAAACAATGCAGAGTGAGAAATAATTTAAGCCTTTACATTCAGAAAATATTTTGGCTTACTACCATCTTGTGAAAATAGCTATAAGCAAAGCTCTTTTTTCAGTAGTATTGTTTTACTACCAGTGTTGCGTAGTTACCGATACCAGTATCGGACGGGGCCCCAATACTGCACTAAAATGGTGATATCAGTCTTGGCAAATACCGACAAATAGCGCACCGACACCATTTTGAGAGCCAAAAGTTTATTCAACTATTGTCACCCATTTCCAGGTAGGCAATAAAAAGTTCTAGTGGATTCACTTTGTATTAGTCTTTTTCCTGCTTCACATATGCAGGCAGCAGCTTGACAAAGCCATGCTGGCAATTATTTTACATCCAAGTAGTATGCAGTTCTTCATATATACACACACATCAATTTCAAACAGATGGTATCGGTATCGACCGATACTGCACAGCCAGGTATCTGGTATCAGTATCGAGGCCAAAAAAAAATGGCATCGGCACTACACTAATTACTACATACAGTATAGGTTACTGGTTTTTATTATTGATATTGGTATTTCAAATCCAGAATTTTAGGTTTAGTATTGATTCTCATTATTTGGCCAATTTTATTTTTCTATGTAAATCATGACTTGGGTAAGATACTTCCATAGGCTTCTTACTAAAGTTTGTTGTCATTTTGACCTTTTCTAAAGAAAGGGCATACCTTTCCACCCCCATATTTCAAAACTACAGAAGCTCAATTTCTAGATTTTATTACTTAAAATTGACATCCATATAGAGTAATTTCATCAAGCGCTAATCGCAAAGCCATTCTTATTATATCTGCACATATCCAACCCTATAGCACCAGCTTTAGCATTATAGATGTCTGTTTTTATTTGCCATCGATATTGTACAGTATCTTTGTACATAATATTTTTAATTTTTTCTGTTTTCTGTTTTTAAATGTGCTTGGTTTAAATAATAATAAAAAAAAAAAATATATATATATATATATAAATAAAAAAAAACAGTAGTTTTCAGCTAATATTCTGCTAAAAGGCTTTTATCATATAGTAAACAAATATATTGTTGAGGGAAATGAAACTATTTTATTGGGCTTTTGGTTAAAACTACATTATAAGAACCTTACACTTTATCTTCACCTAATTCATTTTTTTTATTAATTCAAAGATTTAGGACACGTTGGGGAATTTTTCCAACATGGAGTCAAGATCCTATTACTTCCTGAGTGAGCTATTTCCTTTTTTGTGGTGAAAATGTCTCATCTTTCCTTTTGTGCCACTTCTGGGAAAAGTTAAGTGGTGTCATTTTCCTACACTGTTGGGAAATGATTTGCTCTGTTTTTAGCTTTGTTAGATAACCGGATCATCCCCATGGACCGCTACTCATTTAACAGGAAGGCCTCCAGTCCTATTTGTAACACATCTACGCAAGTAGTTCTGATCAAATCAGAGGCAAGAGACCTCCTCGATAAAAAGTGTGGAAGAACTAATGAGAGATTGGACAGTGCTATGAAGGCGACTGCATATGAAGAGTCAAGGATGTGACCTAAGACAAATGTGGAAAGAGATCAGTGAATGTAGAGGAAAAACAAGGTGAAAGTTGACTGAGTTTACTCATAAATCTCTGTATGCAAGGTCAGAGCGAGCAACCTCATGTGTTTTTTTTCAGTCAGGTCTGCTCTTATTTCCCGTAGATGGAACATGTTTTTTACTGGTATCACTGAGTTCTTATATTAGCTTCACACACAGTGTCTAGTTCAACATGTTTTGTAAGAACTCTTCTTGATGTGGTCAGAATTACCCAAGCAAGAAGAAACAATATCCGTATCTTCGGTCTGTTGGAGGGAAGCGAAAAAGACTCTATAGTGTCATATTTAACCCATCTTTTTAAGAAGGAACTAGGTTTACCAGAAGACATCTGGCTCCACAGCCAATAAGCACACAGAGCCTCGCCTCTTAAACCTAAGCCAGGAGAACGACCCAGGGCAGTAGTGGTAAACTTTCTGAAATTTGAAATGAAATGATTTTGAAGACAGCATTGGAGAAGAAGATTTGTGTGCCTGATGAACCTACTGTACCTACCTTCTGTAGTTCTTCATATTTATGGTTTTCTATTATCTTTATATTAGGTTTTCCCATTGCAGAGTAGTCATCTAAATTCCTCCAGTCTCTTTCCAATCCTCTACTATTCCCTATTGGTCATTCTTGTCAGGGTTTGATTGTGGTTTGGAGGACCCAAATGTAGAGGCTGAGAGGCTGGGGAGATTTCTAGCAGTTTAATGGGGCAAAACAGTAAACAAAGGCAGGAATGCAAAAATCCAACTAATAATCAAAAGCAAAGCAGAACTATGGAGACATCTGGGGAAACCAAACACAAGGAGCCAGGGAGAGACGAGGTAGGTGGACAACAGCAAAGACAAGGAACCAACAAAGAGTGAGAGCAGAGGGAGAGCATATATAGCTGACAGAGACAAAGGGAGGGCTAACGAGCTAACAAGGAGCAGGTGTGAGAGGAGACAACGAGGAAGCCAAGGGGAAAGGAAAACACACAAACAAGAGGGCAACAGAGGACAACAGAAAAACATGAGAACTAACATAAATCTAGAAATTACAACAAAACTGAAATTAAACCAATAAAACTAGAAAACAAGGAGCAAAGTAAAGAACAACAGAACCAAGACCATGACAATTCTGTGTTTCTTAGTCCTTACTTATTTTCCTTTTTACGTTATAATAGGTCTTCCCAGCACCATTGTATTTCCATTTTTCTCACTGTTGCCCCACAGTGCCCCTCTGCTTTGCCCTTAGCTCTCTTCTAGCTGCTTCTGTCCACACCTGCTCCCTATTAGCTGATTTTCATCATTCTGTCTCCCATATACTGTAGTACAGCAGCTATATCTGGTGCTCTGTTTATCTATGAAACCATCCTGGAAGGATGTATAAGCTTTATTTACTAATGATAGAGTTTTTACTGTCTGTATGTGATATCTTTCATCCTTCTGACCTGAAAGCTAGCTCAGAACTAATCTGCTTAACTGTCTTTCCAAGGCAAAACCTCCTATGTTCTATAACATAGTCTGTATTGATCTGCTGCTGTATATTCTTGTTTTGTATGTCTGCCTCTGCCACATGATCGGATAAAGTGTGCATGTCATTAGATTTTCCTGGAGGCGGTGGGTTTACACTGCCCTGCTTAGGACAGTGATGGCCGCTCTTTCAGGACGGGGAGGGGCTGCTGCTCAGAGAGCAGAATTCATGAGGATTACTCAGACTAGCGTGAATCCAGGAACATACCAGACTGTGCATGAGTTTAATTAAGGAATTAGATTATATCGTTGGTGATTTTGCGTTACATACTGTAGGCCCATTTTTATACAGTATGTGGTTTGAAATGTGTTTTAAGTTGATTTCTGGGAAGCACCAGGGACAAAATAATGTTTATGTTTTAAGTTATTTGATATATAAAGTACTAGCTGTATGCAGGGTTTGGTACCAAAAAACAGAACAATAGCATTGGATCTATAATCCACTCTTCATGGTTCAAAAATTATGTTAGATAATGTGCTTAAAAGATATGTAATATGCTTTGGATGACTCAATCATGTATCGTCTCTCTACAAGGGGTCATTTGAGTTTTCATTTTATGCTTTCATCCCTGTATTTCAAAAAGTACGAGGGGAAAAATAAACCCTTATTGCATATAATAATGGCGCATGTGCTTTGCATTGTCTTTGGTTGTTCATTTATCATGTTTACATTAGGAAGAGACCTTGCAGACATCTGCTGTATGTTACTGCGTTTGCAAAAACATTTCTGCTCATACAGACATGCGCAGCTTTGTGTGAGAGTGTGTGTCTGTCAGCCTTATGTCACATTAGGACAGCCAAGTCAGATTGTGCGTGGGCTGTGGTGTTGAGTGTGTGTCACACAGTGTTCCCATCTCGGCACATTAGAGCCAAACCTCTGATTATGCAGCAAATAGAGCCACATCAAAGAAAATGAATGGTCACATGGTGAATTTAAAAACACCATGAAAACAACAGAAAATCTGCAATATTTTCCAGTTCTAACCTGAAATAGTAGACTATAATTTTCTTGCTTAGACCTGGTTTGGTACATTGATACATTGGTATTTCACTTAAACATTAATTTATTAAGCTCACTCTTAGATCAATTTATATACATTACATAATGTAACTTATCAAACATATTCACAATTTTTTATATCATAATCCTAAACTTTAATTCCTTTGAGTAGATATTTAATGCACTTATACCAATGCATTATTGTAAACTGAAAGACAAAAAAAAAAACAAAAATGGCGTACATATGTATTCAGACCTTCTAAAATGTAGTTTAATTACCTTTAGCACAACAAAATATAAATTTCCTGTGCTGTTTCCCCAGCATTGTTTTGTGTTTACCTTTATCTCTCTTCCTATTAATGTTAACAATCCCCACAGCATGATGATGCAACCACAAGGTCTGACAAAAGCAATATGCTTATTAAACTGAAGTGTTACTTTTCTTTAGCAAAGACATTTTTATCATGATAAGTAAAACTTATTTTACTCTTCTGACAAACTTTCCTAATGACTTTTTTCCAAAAATGTCTCTCTTTGCATAACTAGCAGTTTTGTGGAATAGACACTGATTTTTATCCTATCAACCAAAGTTGTGGATCTTTGCATCTCTTCTTCTTGTGTACGCTGGTTAAGATTCTCAGTCATCCAGGTCATAGTCATTCCAAAAAAAAAGAAAATTAAAAACAATCCGCTGGACTTTGTTTCCAAGTTAGAAGACCTTTCGTTTGCCATCGATGAAACTTTTTCAATTCAATATGTCAGGAATAGTGTTGAGTTTGAGGTTTTATACAGTAGCCGCAACAAAGCCATGTTTTTTTTTTTTTAACATGCAAATTGAAATGGATTTCTAATACTCACACATTATTCTGAGGGTGTCTTACCCAAAATGGAGTACAACATGCTGGTGAAATCTGTTTCAATTAGCATGTTTTCAAAATAAAAACAAGGTTTTTCTGACATATTGCAATGAAAAAGCTTCCTGCATGACAAGTGAAACGTATTCTTCTTGTGTGCTAATAATGCTTATGTAATAGTAAACCTGAAGTTCTGTCTCTTTCCATTTTTCAATAATGGAAATCTTCAAACAATAAGTTGTTTTTTTTGTTTTGTTATTTTCATTTTACAACATTATGCTTTAGTCCTACAACCAACACTTTAACCTAGAGTGTCTAGTGTGTTCCTTTAATTTACAAAGCTGTTTGTTCACTAATGTTTTCAAGCAGTGATTAATTATGAGAACAAAGAAAGGCAAAATAAATTCATGTGCTTTGAAATAAACTGTTATTTATTAATGCAGATCACACTTATTAGCAAAATCACATTTTATTCGTAAAATGTTTCTAAATAATGTTGATCATCTCCACTTCACTGGTTAAAGGAATAGTACACCCAAAACATGATTAGCCTTCATTTTCTACTCACCCCCATGCTGAACAACACTCTGGAGTACTTTTTTGATATC
>NW_015150591.1:493346-498293 GCF_000732505.1 Cyprinodon variegatus
AGTGTTGTTCAGCATGGGGGTGAGTAGAAAATGAAGGCTAATCATGTTTTGGGTGTACTATTCCTTTAATATCCAGCGAGTGGACATGGAGATTATGGACCACACATTTTTTGCATTCAAAATGTATTTTTTCCCTTACTGAACACTGTTTTTATTTTTTTTATTATATATTTTTTTTTTAATGAACTATTGTATTCTATTTTGCCTGGCAGTTGTGTTATTTCAGGCTCCAAGTGGTTACAGAGTTTTTATATGCATCTCATACATGAACCTTTAAGGTGTTATATTTCAGAGGATCAGCCATGTTTTGTGTTTTAGGAACAAATGAAAAGCTTGTTGGAGATTTATATGGAGAAATCTCCTAAGGCCTAAAAGGGGCCCAATCTGGATCATTGTTAATGTTTTCTAAAAATAGTTTTTGTGAAAATGTTGTAGGAGCATTATAGGTCCTAAAATTTCACAGATTGATTATGCTAGTTACAACCATATGGTGTATTGGCCTGAATCAATTCTTTAATCTGTCCAAAACTAAAAAATCTGAAGGAATTGTTTAGGAAGGTAGTCTGTTTCCTGATGACTCATTTAAGCAAAAAAACAAAAACAAAACGAAGACAAACAGATATTGGATCCCATTATAGACTTCTAACAAATCTGATCAATAAATCTGATGTAAAGTTTGGAAAATATTTGGTGACATTACTGAAGCCCGTCAAAAAGAAAATCAGCTACTATTTTGATCTATTTAATTCATTAATCACCATCTTTAAGTTAACTAATAACTTTTTTTTAAAAACCATTTACCTTAAAGGTGTCAAATAAAATAAATGTCTGCATAAGAGCGATACTTTAACTCATCTTAAACAGATTAGGACAAATTCTATAATTTATAAGACTTCAAATTCATGTTAATACTTATCGCAGGATTCAGAAACTCATTTGCACATGTTAAGAGGTTCCATGATCTAAATGGTTAAAGATATTTTCAAGATACAAATGTGTTTAAAAGGTCAGATTATGGTGTACCGTTTGAGGTGAAACACACAACACAAAATATATTCATGCTTCGCTTTTAATCACCTGATAAAAAAGTATTTCAGATTTCATTTTAAACACAATATACAATATCATACCATACATTGTGTGAAACATTTATTAAGCCACCTCCAACAACTGGTGGATTTAAACAGATTGACAATAAAAAATAAAGCAACCCATCTTTCATGCAGATAGTGCTAAATCTGGCTAACCATTTGGACACAACTAGGACCTAAAAAAGCTTGAACATAGATAACATTAATACTGACAAATCCGTCTGTCAAAACTGCTAACGAGTTTGGTCAGAAGAGTTCACACATTAGCACAGTTATGCAAGATCGGGATTTGTTAACTCAGAACAACTAGCATTAGTGCTGGGCATATTATAGCATGCTACTGATGATGTCCCCTACTTTAGATGAAGTGCATTGGGGGTAAAAGGAGACATTCACTTTGTGTTTGTCTGTCAAATTCTGTCTGGCTTATGTGGACTGTCAATTCTGACAGAATTGAGCTATTTGTGTACTTTGAAACGTAGCAATACTTAGCTTCAATATCTCTTAGCTAAATTGAATGTAACCTATCAGCTTTATTAGCCTATACAGTTTAAATGTCCTCCATGTGGCCTTTTGGTTACCAAACTGTTGATGTCACATAAAAGCCTTGTAACCCAAGATGATTAACTGGAAAAAAGGATTACATTTGAAAAAAAGGTCCCTATTAAATTTATTGTCATATTTATTAATATTACGAACATTTTTGGTTTATGCTTGTGCATCAGTAAGTTGTAATTTTAGTGTGAAAAAAAACAAAGAAGCATAAAAAAAAAACAAAAAAAACTCGTAGTTACAAGGTTTTCATATGACTCAACATGCCTCTTTAGCTGCTGCTCTGCTGGGCACTCAAAATATTGTGCGAATATATACTTATATATAATTATATATATATATATTTATGTAAAAACAATCTACATTTATATAAAAAAAGACTCTATTCCAGAGTCTTCTACACATTAGACACCACCACTTCCAGGTAATGCAAGTGCATATAAATTAAAATAGATTTTACACTAAACCAGTATTTGTTATTTACAAGCTAAAAGTAGAGAATAAATACACACTGTTATAAACAGCAAAAAGGACCAACTTGAGCTCATAGCGACAAAAGATGGAGACAAATTTAAGGTTATTTAAGGATGGTAAGGCCTGATCCAAACACACACAGACGATGGACTCCAATATAAAACACACATACTGCACACATGATTGCCACTAAAGCATGCTTTGGGGAAATTTAACTAAGTACCTTTGAGCATTAGTAAACCTATATGAAAGTGAGCGGATTTATGCAGCTAGGGTATCCATTATGATCAGATGTAGGAGGGCCTGCAAACCATTTTAAAGCTTTTAGGAGCATTTCTAGTTCCTTTACAGGTCCTGTGCTTTACTGCATCCTGCTGGATTCAGCTGATGTCGGTTAGCAGATTCTTATTTTTGGGGTTGTTGTGTCAGAGCCCAGAGGGATGTGTAAACCATGTGAATTCTCTCCATCAGTGTGTTTCAAAGGCTGCAGTAATTGCACCTTTAATCATCAGTTCTGGTCCTGATTGTGGGAAATGCAGCGGCGTGTCACATCAGACTGATCTGGGTTCTGAACCTCGTCCGGCTAACAGGATTATTAGGACTGGAGCATACCTGGGAGCTAAAAATAGACTCGCCACTGTTGTGCATTTCGTCTTTGGCAGACTTAATTTCCAGTTTTATGCTTGATCCGAGCCGCAGGACGTCAAGAACCATTAGTGTCATGTTATTAAACACTTTACCGGATCAAAATATTTGGATGTTGAAAAAAATCCCTAAAAGTTATTTGGGTGAAAAAGCAGAAAAGCTCAATGGTTTGCAGGTCACCCCCCCCCAAAAAAGTGGAGGATAGAAAAATATGTGTTTAGGTGCAAATAGAGACATTCATTGACTGATCCAAAATGCATCATGAACTTGAACTAAACTCATGGGGATTCCATCTGTACTCTGATGGAACACAAATTGTGTAATGATGGTATACATTTTCTCATTTCATGTACTGTAGACGCGTCCAAGACATTTGCTTGGATTTCACTATTGCCCAATACGTGGAAGACTTTGCTCTTTAACATACAAAAAAACCTCCTTTTTTTTTTACTTTTTTCATAAAGGAAATAAAAGTATTTCACAAACACTAGTGTGTTTAATAAATAAAAAACTATTATAAAGACAGTTGTAAAAAAGGCACACAAAAAGTCCTTAGACAAATGGTACAGAAATAAGTAAACACTTTCTCTTTCTATACAAATGTGTCTCCATCAGTAGATCTTACTCTATGCTACTTCAAGATCTTATATCTGTAAAAAAAAGACAAAAAAACAAAACATTTTAAGGTACAAAACTTCTCTCAGTAGTGTCATTGTCCATGTAATGCAAGTCCAGAAAAGAAAAGGAGCCATTTTTCAAACTGGCTGAAATCCTTCAAGTTCCACTTTCGTCCATCGAGACTAAAATGTTCGCAGCAAGTAATTCCTGAGAACTCTGAAGCCACCTCTGTGAAACTGTCCATCTGTGTCTGGCTTCAAACACCCAAGTGCAAGTTGCCCCTCAGCGGGCCAAAACTAAGCCCTCGCTTCTGCGGGCTTCTTAAAAAGCAACAGCTCCAAGAGGGTAACCACCTCTTTTCTAAAAACTTTCAAATCACCATCACAGCATGTTGCTGGAAGCCCTATGTGTCTGTGGGTGAGGCTTCGTGCGTCACGATCTCTATCGCCGTCATAGGCTCAATCGTGATGTCTTCTTCTTCTTCAGCCTGACTGTCCAAAAAGTCCGTAGGAGGGGAACGGGAATTCGGGAGACTATCCTCCACCTCTATTTCTTCATCTTCTCCTTCCTCATCCTCCCCGTCACCGTCTTTTTCCATCCCGTCTAAGTCTTCCTCCTCCAACGTCAAGTCAAATTGAAATTTCTCCCCTCCTCCTTGTCCTCCTCCGCTGTGTCCATGCGTACCCTGGTCATAAAAGGGTGGGGAGGGACTTTGGGGAATCATGCTCTGGTACCAGTTTCTGTTGTCTTCTAATGTGTCCAGAATGTCCTGAGCATCGGGGTGAACCAAGTCCGCCCAGGTCTCCCACAGGGGGTGAACGATGTAGTCAATAAAACCCACCTTGGAGAGAAAACAAAATGAGGGTTAGAGGATTTATTAGTTTTTTGTTGTGATATGTAAGATGTCTGCCTTTGTTGCTAACATACCTGACTCTTCTCCACAGATGCTGTGTGCTTATCACACATGGGGCTGATCTCCATCCCCCGCTCCCTCTCTCTGTCCCCTTGGTGGAAGAACTCCTCCATAATGCGGTCAGTCCACTGACGATACAGCTCCAAAGACTTTGTGGGATTGCTCAGATCGGCACAGTGCACCATGTTACGCAGCACCTGCAAACAGAAATGTCAACCTTGCTTATAAGCTCTCTATAATCTAGAGATCGGTGTTTTCCTCTTAAAATGTGAATCTAACACGTACCTGTATCCTGTCTGTGTAATTGTCTAGCAGCAGCACTCCGGAGCTGGTCACCTTCTTGGTTTCAACCATAGTCTTCAGGTCGGCCAACAGACTCATGTGTTTGGACATGTCAGTAGCCAAAACCTGATAAAGACAAAATAAAGAAACCATTTTTAGTCTCGCATTAATGGTCAACTGTTAAAGTTTGATTGGTTAAAAATAATTTCAGTGACATCCTGGAGGAGTGTAGCCTCGTGAGACCATCCTGATCTCGCGAGCTTTCAAGGTTTCACTCGCAGATCAGTCTGGCTACTTTCCGTTAAAGAAAATTTGGAGCCGTTCCCCAAACGAACGTCCAATCAGCGTTGGCTTTGAGGCGGGTTGAGGTGT
>NW_015150591.1:498723-522384 GCF_000732505.1 Cyprinodon variegatus
TCAGGTTAAGAGGAGTGGGACTAGCTAGAAACAGGGAACACAAAGCGCTGTCCCTCCCCCACATGTTGCTGTCCGATAGTATTTAGCAATTTCCCCTTACAAATGATAAATCTGGCTAAATGGGAATATTTACAGGTAGCCTGGGCAGCCACAGTAACGAATGTCAGGTCGACAGCTTATTAGTCGATAAAGGAGCAGGTGGAGGTAGCGTTAGCAGATTACTAATAATGTGATGCAGCTTACAGCAGCCAGTTCTTTTATAGCTCTTAGAGAATAATAAAGGGCATCAATAACACATCGCTCCATTGCAGCTAAAATCTTGACTATTATTCTTACAAAAAAGCCAATTTACAGCAGCAAAATATGCATATATTATTAATAAATTATCAATATTATATATTTTTGTTGCAATGGTAGCAAATTATACAACACCTTTTTGTTTAAATGGCTGTGTTAATACCAGAATGCTGTAAATATCCTACCCGTACCAGCAGTGAAATGAAAATATCTTACCATGTCGATAACCATCTTGCGGAGGGACTGTCTCTCCTTCTTTTTGAGGTTCTGGAAGATGTCACAGTTGTCTTCCTGTAGCAGCTTGAAGCCCACAGCTAAATGATGGTTCTCCAGCACAGACTCGTCGTTGTACATCAGCGCCAGCTCAGAATCTGCATAACAAAACACACAAAGTTGTGTAAATATCCAGAATCAAATAATAATTAAAAAAAACTGATAGCAAAATTTGCACATTGTTTCAAACTTACTGGTATTGATTAGAAATTGGTTTGATACTCCAGGATGATCAACATCATGGATTGCAGCAGCAAAGATGGCCGCTAGGATCTCAAGATCTGTGAAGACCGCCTGGTGAAGACACAGGAAAACTAAGTTTAACTTTTCCTTATATTAGCTCAATCTGCTAGAGGTAAAAGCCCACATCTAACTATAGGTTTGTCAGACATTGCCACATCTTTGATGTGTTCCCTATACAAAAACATGAACAGAAACATAACAAAGTCTAGGAAGCGAATCAGAAACCAAGACACACTGCTTTAAAGAACTTTGAAAGCTGCATTCAAAACTGAATTAAGGTCTACTTTAAGGAAGACTTACATCCAGGGCGGGTGTGGAGAGAAGGATGTGCGTTGACTGGGCTACGTCAGCAGCATGTAGACTGTTATGGTAAGCCACATCAGCATGGTAATGATCCTCCAGTGTCATCATGTATGCCACGAAAGTATCAGCCGGAATCTTGAAAGTCTTTAACAAATCACGCTCCTGGAGAAACAACCAATCAGGGATAAATTAAGTTAGATAAAGATGACTTAAACAGCCATTAGCTTCTCTTTTGATGTGCTTTTTCCTGTATATAAAGTAGATAAAGTAAGGCATCTCTTACCTGGAATATAGCATACATTATGCAGGTCAGAGGTCGGTGGTTGGAGTACTCGGACACGGTGAAAATGTTTAGACCCCATTTGTTCAGGTCCTCCAGCTCCTTCGACAGCTGCTCCTCTTTATCCGTCTTGACGCCGAAGCGCGATATGCTGCTGTTGGACAGCGACGATCCATGGGAAACCTTCTTGACTCCGCTGATCTGTGTCATCAGCTGCTGTTTCTGCTGCTTCTTTTTTTCTCGCATCTTGGATGTCGGCGACGGGATCTCCACCTCATTCTGCTTGTCTGTGTGAGGAAACAAAGAATAATGTAGATTTGTGTTATTTTCAGACTTGATATGTTGTGTGACATTGCAGCTGGTGTACATAGAGCTGCTCAGGAAAAATATAGATCCAGGTGTGCAGGAGACACCTGCAGCAACCTAGTCGGCTTGTTCATTCATCTTTCCTGTTCCCTTTGGTCCACCTACAGTTTGTCTCACTCCACCCAGAGTTCAGCGCAGCTAAAGTAGAATCTAAGCATGCTGCTGTAGCTGCCCTGCTCTTTTTTTGTTGATCAGTTTATTCAGCTGCATTTTGGGTAAAAATAACACCTAAAAGCATCAAATGGTGGATTTTTATTCGTTTTAAGGAATCACAACCTGGTTTTTCACTTCAATACTCCGGAAATTGTCTTTAAATTAATTTTAAATTATTTCAAGAAGAAAAAAATAAATACTCTATAATAATAGTCTCTTTTCTTGCAAAGGAGAATTGAAAATTGTGTGTATGAACGTTTATTTGGTTGTAGTCTTATCAACAACAGCAGTTAGCCCTGGTTCCTTTAACATCGATTCATGGTCTCTTATGTCATACTTACGTTGCACAGGGAGCAACTCTTACTGACTGCCTGCAAACCAGTCTCTGACTGGTGGAATAGAGATGGGCATGGTGATAGCAAGGCAGGCTAATGTTAGCAACCCAGATTGATGTCAATACAGGAGGAGGACCAAATCCCCATGTGTGAAGAGAGATTTTCTAATTTGAGTTTATATTTAAATTAAAAAAAAGTAAGCCAGTTTCTCACTTTGGATTTTCTGGCAGGTTTTAATTGCAACTCAACACCAACCCACATGTTTTAACATGAACAAGTCAGACGACTCCTTTAAATGCTTTCTAACACCAGATTCTAAACACTGGGAATAAACATGGCAGTCCGATTGATGGAAGCGCTGCTATGACTCGCCCTTATCTGTCAAACCTCGGCTCGGCTCATCGCTGGCCTTCCCCTGTGGAGGGTTATTCAATTACCAGCTGTAATTTAAATAAGCACTCTCTGCTTCATCAACTGCTGTCACTGTCTGTGTCTTTCCACTTTTTTCTTCATTGGTAATTTTGAATTAAATGCTCTCTGATGTGCTGTGTTGGAAAATGAGGAATAGAGAGTTACTCTGATTTATTGCAATTCCCAATCATCACTTATGCTGCCTCGCCATATGCATTACTTGTAAAGCAATTTATGGAATAAAGTATGTTCTCCAAACAATTATCTAAATTTTATCACTCGTTCAAACTGGTGCATCAAAGTACATGTAGTTAATAGATGTGTTTAAAGAGTAAAACTGATGTTGGTTTATTAGTTTTGTTGAAATGACCAATTTATTTAAAATTAATTCTATCAAAACTAAATCATCCTCTATCTTCCCTTTGGGTGAAGGAATTGTTTTTCTGGTTTCCTCATCAAGGCGTGTTCTGTTGGCGGCCAATCAAAGGGAATTAGTCCAGAGTGTGGAGCAGGATTAGGAGCAGCAGTTAAATAGTCTCCATTTTGGCGCCAGCAGTTTTTCATTTAAGGCTGGAAATGAATTCATTAAATTCTAAGATGTTTATTGATCCAAATTTTTTATATATACATATATACATATATAATTTTTTTAAAGCACACCATATTGGGGAAAAAAAACTGAAAAAAATTTGCTTTGAATCTTTAAAGGACTTAGGCTAAGCAGATCAAACTGGATAAAAATATCATTTTCCTGTTTCTGAATTGATGCTTTTCAAAAGATAACAAAAAATAAACATCAGTGAACTGCTGATAATGTTGATGGATGGAGGGATTAAAAGGTCCTACTGGTCAGCTGAGGACACATCAGGCCAGCTGTGCCGCTTAATGTAAGCCTAACCCTGCTGTTTTTTTCTCCCCTCAGCGTAGAAGACTTTCCTTTTGATCCACATGGTCACCATGTTGGTTCTAGGCAGTGAGAAGCGGTGGGAGAGGTACAGGGACAACAAGGTGTCCCCACTGACAAAGATGCATCAGGAATCTGAATGAGTCACCCAATCTGCTGAGCTTATCTCTCTGCCAGCGAAGGGGGTTCCTCTGTAGATTTCTGTCTGCTCTCAGCTCCCTCCCTCACCTGTTTGTCTAGAATCCTCTATTTTCCTCACGTTACAGCAGATTTTAATGATGTTTTTGTCTTGAACCTAATATCTCACTCTAGCTTTTGGATTTCTGACATTAAACAAAAATAAGGATTAACATTGTCCTGCATTGTTTAATTAAATTCCACTTTCAAAAGCCCAAAACACTTTGTTTTGTATATATATATTTTTTTTTCCGACTATCTTGAGGGATATACAATGTTCATTTCATTTTGAAAGCCATTTTAATGGGTTCTCCAAACATTGGAGGGAAGCTTGATGGCGCAGTGTTTTTTACTGGTACGCCCCCACAGTGAAGCCAGTTAGAACAACTAGCGCATCTCAACATGTAGGAAACAAAATGAAGTCTGCACAAAATAAAAGCTTCAATCTTGCTTTATAGTGAACCACAGTTTACTTGTAGGTCTTTTATATTCAAACACACCAGAATTAGTGTATTATGTATTTACTAAAAACTATTAGTGTGACTTTTGAATACACATGATTTTTTTATTTTTTATTTTATGTCTTTACCTAGGAAGGTGTTGGAGATGAATTCGGAAACCTGATTCCCGGACCGACTCATCTCGGATAGGTGCGTCAGCTCCCGATTCAACATTCTCTTAAACTGCAGGAGAGAAGGGGGAGAGGAGGAGGGAGGTAGAGAGAGAGGAATATGTCGTCATTTTTCCAAATGGGGGGAAACCTGGCAAAAAAAACTGCATTACAAGATATCTTAACAATTTAATAACCCCAAGTCTAATTTAATCAGGTCAAGAATGTCTTTCAGTTACAACCAGCAATCTGTGGAGGAAACGGTGCATTTCCCTCCATTTCCCCAGGAATTAATCATGATGCAACCATTATTTAAGCGACCAGCGGGGGGCCCTGACAGCTTTTAATACTGCTTTAAATTCTCCATGGGGAACCAATTCCAAGTTTTATTAAACACATTCACATTTTCTGGAGCCTCTCTGGCCAGTGGACTGCGTCAGTGTGCAGGAATTTTAACACATGCAAGAGGAAAATGTGCGCATTTCTTCCTGATATTCTCTCCTAGATGCTGAGAACCATTCCAGACGGGGACAATGTTTGCGTGAATAAATGTAGCTGATGCTAAATGGACACCCAGGCACTGCAGCAGCAGATGTTTGTGACAGGCTGATGCATGCGTGTGCACACAACTACAGACACAGATCTGCAGAGGGCTCAAGATGGAGCCTGAGCCTCAAAACACCCCATCTCGCCTAAAGACGAGGATATTTTCAGATCAAACACTTCAAATTAAACTCCATAAATGCTCCTGATCAGATCAATCTTTAGAAGAAAGATTAAATATGACAACCAGGCAGCAAAAAGAGCTACAATAAACTGAGAGCGGTATCCCAGCGAGATACGTAGTTAAACGCCACACACCTTGATGTAACCCCAAGACACCGACAGCAGGTAGTTGGCTTCAGGCATTTTGGACCGCGTTGTTTCGTTCCTACACAAAGCCAGAACTGTAATCCAATGGGGGGGAAAAAAAAGTACTGAAGACTAATTGGATTTTTTCGTCACCAAAAAAACCTTAAAATTCCCCTCTCTGTTCCTTTTGTGCTTCCTCTTTATGATGGCTTATTCTCCCTCTGAGCAGAACAGGACCAGCTCCGAGCCTCCATGTTTGCAGATGGATGAAACTTCTTTATCTTCAGACGGATATCTCGAAAATCAGCAAGAAAATCCAGCCGTATTGACAGCAGCGGGAGCTGGAGCCGTGAGTTGGGGACTCTCGGCGCACCGATGAATAATGGAGAGGAAGGGAGGAAGGGAGGAGGGAAAAAACAGAGAGATGGAGACGAGAGGAGGAGGGAGAGAGGCTCTGATGTTCATCTGACTGGAGGGGGGGTTCCTCCGCTGGATTTGTCTCGCCTCGCTGCTCTCGCTGTACCTTCCTCTCCCCCTCCTTACCCTGCTTCTCTATCTTTCTCTCCATGTTTTACCCCTATTCCATTTTTTTTCCTCCTCCCGCTCTATCCTGCCAGCCATAGCAACACTCTTTTCAGAGCAGATGATTTGACAGAAATAGGGGGAAGAGGGGGAGCCCTAATTACAGCTCAGATGAAGTTTTCAAAGAGGCTATCATTTGGATACAAGTTCATAAAATAATTAACATCCTTTTTGGTTTTCAGTCCCTTTAATCCTCCTCATTTAAGTCACTTATATCAAGTGACCTAGTGAATGGGATCATAACAAAGAGGCAAAATAAACCATCCTCCTCTAGGATGAAATAAAGAGCCACTTTTCCAGGAATGTGAGCCTACATGAACTGTATCTTAATCGCCATTATCTCCCCTCTTCTTGAGTACTCTGCTGTCCCTTGACAACCAAGGGAAGCAGCCATTGTACGCACCTCATAAGCCTGTTCATTATCTGCATCCCATAATAATATTGGATGCCAACAGGGTGTCTGGGGGGGGGGCTATTTTTAACAAGCAGAGTGGGAAAGCTGGTTGGAGAAGGTGAGAAAAAAAAGGAACGAGAAAAAGAGGAGATGGCAGATAATTGCATTAGTTTAGGGGACAGCAGCCCACGGCTTCGTGTTTGGCTGTGAGAGGAGTGTGTGCGCCAATTATCACAGCAACCCGCCGGCATAGATACAGCTTTAAGGAGCAAGTTCAGGTTGTTTTTTTTTGGTTTATTTAAGGGAGAAGAGAGGAGAGATGCAGAAGAGGCTTTCCCTTTTTCTTCTGACCTGTGGAGAAGCTGCTGAGCTGTCACGAGGACACACCACACGCATTGCATCCACTGATGCATCCGGTATTGCCCAGATCCCTCCCTCTGCCTCGATCCATCCCTGACTCTTTACCACTTTTGTGTCAATTTCTTTCCGAGCGATCAATCTCCCTGCCCGCCTTGCTGACAGAATCAATGTGCTGTCCACGGTGCAGGTGCTGCAATGAGCAAGGCTGGGGCCACCCGGCCGGAATCCGCTGTGAGATCAGTACCAGCGCTCAATTTCAAGGTGTGAATTTGCTCTTTGTCTATTTTTGTCAGAGGTATTGTGGGTGGGTTGGTGAAAAGGAAATATGGCTACTGTCACTTCAGAACAATTCCATTTAAAACTTTAAACAGGGATTCCACAGGAGCCTTTAGGTCCAATACTGTTTGCTCAAATGGAGCGAATAGGAGTGGGAGATCAAAGCTTTCCAGAGAGGATTCCAGATTATCCTCCCACTGAAGGAAAGAACCAGAAGTGAGGAGGTTGGTGCAACAAAAAGAAGAGGAAGAAGAAAAAAAAAAAAAAAATGGAGGCAGCCCTTTATATAATAGCTTTCTGCATAATGTATCAGTAAACCAGAAATAACAGCAGGGGGTGTCTCTCTGCAATGTGTCAGAGAACCGTGCTTTGCTGGAGGCTGCAAAAAACCCTTAGTATGCACTGATGCACAAAACCATCCTCAGTCACTGCTGATATAGAGCTTAACACAGATAATGCTAACAATTAACATCCAGGTTTTAAAGAGGAGGCCTTACAGAATCAAATGAGAAAGTTAAGTGGAAGCAAAAAGTGTGGTGCAATAAATACAGACTACCTTGAGGGTATTATAAAGGGAAGCACATTTAAGCATCTTGGACGGATTCCATCACACAGATGTATCCATGGTATGAGCTTATATTAGGAAATTGCTAAGCAACCTTGCTAAACGAACCTGAACCTGTATAATCACAATTATTTACTAAACTTATTACAAGCATGTTTCTTTAAGGGGGGAAAGTGTTTATTTCCAGTTTAAACTAAAGGAAGATGGATCTCTGAGCTCTTTGTGCTGCTTTCCTAGTTCCTGATGCATCCTGTTATGATTCCTTTGATTCCTCATGTCCTTTAATCCCACTTCCCCTGTTTTTTTCTCCCTGCCTAGAGTGGATGGGTTGAATCAGCAGAGAGCTGCTGTGACAGAGAGAGAGAGAAGGTGAATGGAGCCTGTGGCATTTTAGTTTGACTAGGGCGGGTGGGGGCACATAACGCTGAGCTCCTACATTTAGATGTGATTTCATCAGACAGCTCGCTGTGCAGGGCAGCCAGGCGGACAGGTAGGCCCGCACGGAATCCCCCGGCACCAGGCCCAGAGAATCCTCTCACTGCCTCCACTATAATAAGATATTAGGCATGGGAAGCTATGAGATGTGATGGTGAACCTCTGGGCATGCTGCCATTTTCTCTGTCATCTAAGGACTAATAACTGCATGAATGATATCAAAGGATATTTTAGCTCATTTAAAACAAATCCATAAGCAAAACCATATTTTTTTTGTTTGTTAGTTAACTTTTCTATTCTCTTATTTATATCTAAATTGTGCTCAGCACTCATTTCTGAATCATTCGCTTAATTCTGACATTTCTATTTCAAATAATACTAAAATACAAACAAATCAGGGCTAAGTTCTGTATTAAAGACTCCGTTCTAATAAAAAACAACATTTTCCTGAGGCTGAAGTTGTGTCCAGAGCCACTAGTGGGTGCCCACACTGCACTCCGGCTGCAGAGGAACCTTACAGACAACTTTTACAATAAACCTTACATCAGATCAGAAAAGGAAAACAGTTTAGCGTAACTTTACTTGACCTAAATCAAATGTTTCCCTTACATTTCATTTACATTCCCAATTGTTTCCATTTTGAACACTGACACTTGCTTGTTTACAAGTTTTATTTCCCCTCTTCTTAGATAAATGACGCACGCTGGTAATACTGGCACCACAGCCACGACTCAAAGTGACATAATTCTGTAAAGATCAGGGGAAGAGTCTTACGTACGCATTGCGTGTAAAATCAGTAAAGGTGCAAACATCTCAAAGAAATACTACCTCTCACTTCCTCTGACTCACACCCTCATGTTATTGTGCCTTAAAGACTGCGTGTATTCATACATTCATTTCCTACCCCACATTATGTAGGAGCTTTAAAAAAAAAATCCCTTTATAAGAAAAGAAGACAAAAACAATGCAGTTACAGCTTTAAGTATCCAACTGGATGCAAAATCTACTCAAGCTGAGATATCTCACATAGAAAACATCAAACTGATGACTTTTCCTAAAATTATTACAGAACAAAAACAAATCTTTGAGTAAGTAATGAGCACAGCAGAAAAATTCTCCAGCCGACTCTTTCCTCTAACCCGACATGACCTCAAGAGCAGTTTCAGCTCCCACTGCCTCACTGTTAGGGTCACCTAATCTGTGGATATTAAATATCAGAATATGCATCACTTTTAATCTCCTTGAGCTTATCCAATACTTTTGTGCATTTTTTTCTGTTTGCTTAGAAAAAAAGAAACACTTCAAACAACAGAAACAAACACAATGCCTATTTTCTACTTCATATGTCATTTTTTTCAACAAATTCTTAGTTCAATATTGTCATATTTAGGCTATTTTGGACACAACAAAAAGATGAAATCCACCTCAGCTGTGTTTTTTTTCAATAGTTGGCTTGTAAATTTTTTTTTAAAAGCACTTTAAAGCACAGAGGAATTCCTGAATGCTGAGCATTGAAAAACAATATCTTTAAGTTTGAGAACAATGTTTTAAATTTGATGGATAATATTTTGCAGGGTAATTGTAAAACGGTTGAAACCAAAAGTTTACTTCTAATTGTTTAAATACAAAAACTTTAGCATTCATGTTCCACTAGTTTGAAATAAATTTCAAACTAGTGGAACGACCAAAAGCATTAAGTAAAAGCAAGATTCTCACGAAAAAAAAAAAAAATCCCTGCAAAGTATCTCCAATAGCAGGATACTGAGGAAAACTCACCTTCTTCCAAAAACTTAGCTTTCCTAACTTCTTGTCTTTTCTCTCAAAGCAGCAGGCTCCCATAATTGCTGAGCGCAAAGTGCAGATGTGAGCAGGGCGTCCGTTTGTTAATGAGTCTGTCTCGCTCTGACTACAGCATGAGTAAAAGGACCGAGCCCCGGCTCTTTGACTCTAGGAAACGCCAAAACTCTGGTGACTCACTTTGGGCTGTGAAGTCTGACTAGGCTTTACCTCACACCCCGCGCATGTGGAGCAATGACTGAATGTGTTTGAGTGTGTGTGCTGCACAGAGCTCTACCTCACTCACTCCCCTTCTGGGGCCAGGCCCGCCTCTAGTCTCTTTTTCTGACTGCTCACTCCCCAGCAGCTGGCAGTCACAGCACTAATGTTTATGCTGTCAATATCTCACGGATCAATCTGATGAACAGACGGCTTGGATTTCCTAGAAAAGCAAGAAGTGAGGCCTGTGTTTTCCTTTCCTGAATATTAAGCTTACTGAATAACATTTAAGCAGCGTTTAGTTTGATGACAGCAGGCTGAAACCAGCAGCTTTGCTCCTGGTTCCTCTTCTGATCTTAATGCATTCAACACAATTATTCAGCTGAAAGTCAACCACAGTACAGTATATATGAAACCAGTTGGATCCTGGAATGCAATCACTGCTTGTGCAAACAGACTGAGAGCATTTAAGAGTATAATGCTGCTTTTGGTTTATGCACTGCCACTTCTTGGACCCCTTCTGCTCTTCAGACCTGCCTAGTTCTTCTTTGCACAAATTTAACAAGGACTTAGAAATATTCATCGGAATCTTGGAGCCGTTTTAAAAATATCTCCCATTTGTTGCAGATTTGTCTGCAACAAATTTCCTGTCCGAGAAAATCCCAAAATTGCTCAACTAGACTGATTTCTGTAAATTGTGGAGAAACTTGCAGAACAGAGAATCCATTGTTATGTTGAAGCAAACAGTTTTAGATGACTTCAACTTTGGAACAAGGTAAGGTTGTCACGATACCGAATAAAAAGAGAACAGAAATATAAAAAAAAATACTGCCTTTATTTTAATAAAAAAAAGAAAAACTTACAATAATAATAAATAAAAAGTAAATAAAACAAAAATTAGACTGCCCCGTCTCTTCGAGCAGAGATTTATTTTAGTGCAACAGGTTCAGTAAAAAATAAAAAAATTAAAATCTATGAACGTACTGCAAGATCTGTTGCAGTTTTGCACACTCGACTCAGAGAACAGATCTCCTCCTCCTGTCAGCAAGCTGCAGGCAGCTGCCAGCAAACTGACCAAATGATGCTTTTACACGTCATCAGTGAGGTTTTCAAAATCTCTGACAACAGAGAGGTCAACAAAAATCAACAGAAAAATTCCATTAAATTCAATATTTCTGTAGAGAACATTCACAACACATGCTGAAGCAGAGCTGTGCAATGAGAGGGAATATTTACTGTCGCTCATCCAGGTAGAGCAAATCCTGTAGAGTCAATGAATCTATGCAATCAGCTGCTTTACCCTAAGAAGAAAGTTGTTTTTTCCTTGCTGATTGTATGATCTGATTAATTGTCTCTGATGATAAGTTTTGTGAATTGGTGCTGCGTAATTAAACTGAAATAAACAGAACAACACTGACCCTAACCTACAGCGCTACACCCTGACAGATCTAAACCCTAAGCAACCATCTGCTCTACAGTTTTAACATGTTAACTGTTCAGGGATTATATTCAAATTCAATTTGATAAAAAGTTTTTAACTATTTCAATACTCTGTTTGAAATTCTGTACGTTTTCACCGGATCTAAATGCCTAAAGGCGTCAAGATGATGAATAGGTGTACCTAATAAAGAAGCCATATGTAAATAAATGGCTGGCTCTTGTTTTGCTTTTCATTTATTAACCTTGATGTTTCTATATTGCAAAAAAAAGCAAACACTCAAATAACAACTGTGAAAATTCCCAAACAGTTTTTTCTTTGAATTCTTTCAAGAGTTGCTTTGCAATAAATAGAAGAAAACTCCTCATTTTGGTAGCCAGTATGGGACTATGGAGTTAAAAACCCAAATTCGGACTATTCATTTTAAAGTCCTTTAGAAAAACTCTATGTTTAAATAACTATTGGGAAAAATTTCAAAGTGTTAAAATAAATAATCCGATATTAGACAATTAAGTGTAAAAAAAAAAAAACAGCAAGTGACTCAGCCTTAGTTACAGTAAAGTCGTTTTTTTTTAGGGGAAATAGTTGAACAATTGATGTAATGATGCAACGGAGTGGGAAAAAAGTTGGAGGTTTAGCCAAATGGTGCAGATTATTTCCTAATCTCAAATATGGGTAAATCAGCTGAAAATACATCAAGAATTACCTGGATGTAGATAAATCTGCAAAAAAGTAAAAATTTATAGTACTTAAAAGTTGTTTATTTTGCTAAATTACATTTAACTTCAGTCCTATCCTCGCCCTCTTTGCGTAACATACGTAGAGGGCGTTGCACCCTTGACAGT
The DNA here is from genome assembly GCF_000732505.1 of Cyprinodon variegatus. NCBI lineage: Eukaryota > Metazoa > Chordata > Actinopteri > Cyprinodontiformes > Cyprinodontidae > Cyprinodon > Cyprinodon variegatus. Next base: position 510,818 of record NW_015150591.1, read on the forward strand.
TGAAAACATCCCAGCACACAAACAGACCTTGTCTCATCCATGTCAGCGATGCAGAACAAAGAGGACAGTCACGTACTGTGAGCCCTCAGCCGCAGGAGCAACCCCTGTGCCTCACCTTGGAGCTACAGCCATAACCTCTTGCGTTTCACTTCCCCCTCCTTACTCATGTTTCATACCCTGCCGGAGCTTCAATTACAGCTTTTTTTTCCATCCGCATCACAATAGATGCACAAGGGTCACATTTGCTGATTAGCCCATTCTTGTTAACAAAACCAGGTTGAGCGTGGCAGCCCACATCGGAGAGGGGGCTCAACAGTTGTGTAAGGTTTTAGTTTAGTGTAAAAACAAGGCAGAGATAACAGATCGGGGGGAGATTAAGCTCTTAGTGCATAGGAGCACAGCAGAGCACGTAGCTGCAAAGTTTACCTACATTTAACAGAAAACATGCACTATGAAAAGCTTTTTTTACTTTCATATTAGGACATGCTGACTGTCATGCCCAAGTTAGAAATATGAAAAAAGGTTATAAAAGATAACAAGTACTTGATACTTTTCATTATGGATTTCTCATGACTAATACTCTTCCTATGTACTTCTACACTGCAAAAAATGTAAATCTAAATAAGTAATTTTTTCTTAAAATAAGTAATTTTTTTCTTGAATTGAGGAGGTAAGTGAGACACTTTGCCAATGGAACAAGAAAATCTACATTTAAAATAAGAAAAAATAACTGCATTGTCTTATTTCAAATGCATATTATCTAATTATCTTGTTCTAAGAGTAAAAATACTCATTCCATTGGCAAACGATCTTATTTACCTGCTCAAATTAAGAGTAAATTCCCTTAATTTAAGATTTTTTGTACTTATTTCTAGATCGTTTTTGCAATGTAAGAGTGTATATCATCACATTCAAGAGCCAGAAAATCAATAAACACTGAAGTATCGAGTGCTGAAAAATCATTGGAAAATCAGAACTCAACTAAGCAGTTCTCGTCGAAGTCTGAGAAGAATTTCAAAATATCCTTTTTTTTTTAGACCTTTAAAGCAGTAAGAACCTCAATTTGCAGATAACATATGTAGACGGTACTAATTCTAAGTAAAACTGGAATTTCCTTTCATGTTGTGGGTTTTACTTCAGGTCTTCTGTCACCACAAAACATCCACTGGTGTCTAGTAATCGATTTAGATCAATGCTGGTTTTCTCTAAAGGTCACAACTCAATGTTTCTACTGCATTTTGCACCATATTTAATTTGCACCGCATATTCATATTAGTGCCCTTTTGCACCATTATTTTAAACTGGATTCTCCTACATTGTTTACATTCTGATCACTGCTGCACTTTATATTGGTAATGTTTATCTCCTCCAACTGCAATCTCATATCACTGTTGTAAACCATATGCAACAAAATTTCGTTTTGTATACACTCTGTTCATACAAAATGTCAATAAAGTTTGTCTAAGTTGAAATGTTCCTCCAGCTACTTTCTTCCTCCATCTATCCAACCAACCTTCTCATTCACAGTTTGATTTCAGCAGCATGCTGAGGTTTGGCTGTAAACATCTGAATAACAATGCAGGTCAGAAATGGAGGAGGATTACTAACTCTACCCAAAGGCCGCAACAGTTTTGTTTTCTTGACGTAGAGATTTATTTTTGTTTTACCAGCAGTTGTCGGCCACCTTGTGTAAATACCGACAAACTGGGTTCACCACGGAGAACTTACCAGCATAAGGTGCTAGTCTTTTAGCTCTCAACTTTACAGCTTCATTTCAACTAAGTGTGCATACTAACTAGAGCTACAACTAATGATTAATTTGCAAATCTATTCATCAATTGAAATGCTTTTATTAATAATCAGACAGCAAAAGGTTCCTTAAAGAATTCAGTTTTATTTATATAGCACCAATTCAAAATACATGTCGTTTAAAGGCAGTTTACACAGACAATTTGACCAGATCATCAAATCATCATCAATTTGATTCAAAGAACTGTAAAAGTGTTTTTTTTCCATCTTAAATTCAAATTATTAATATATATTTTTACAATTGCGCTATAAGTACTGCTATAGAGTTGTCTCTCTATCAGCTAAAGGAATATTTTAGAGTCTCTTTACACCAGGTAACTTTAATCAATTACTAAATTAGTTGACAAGTATTTCTATAATCAATTAATCACGATTATATCTGATTCATTGTTTCAGGCAAAATACTAACTCTACTTGCATCTAGGTGCCTGATGTGTAACATATTTATTTCATGGTTTGGTGAAGGGTAGTCGGTTAACTTTTGCCTGCTTTTTGCCAGGCTTGTGTTTTTGTTGTTTTGTATTTCTCAGTTGGGTTATTGAACTGAATGTTGCAAAAAGTGAGCTGCAAGCATCACAAATACTTTAAAAGAAAATATGTAATCAACATTTTTATTTCTTTAAACTGAAAAACATAGAAATGAGAGAAACAAACAATACTAAATGTGAAATATAATGCAAGTACTAATAAAGCGATCAAAATGTGACAGGTTGTTCGACTGAATTCCTTTCAGCATGATTACTTCACTGCAAAAACAATCTAGAAATAAGTAAAGATTACTTAAATTAAGTGTATTTACCCTTAATTTGAGGAGGTAAGTAAGAGGATTTGCCAATGGAATAAGTATTTTTACTCTTAAAATAAGATAATTAGATAAAATGCAATTAAAATAAGACATTGCAATTGTTTTTTTTTTATTTAAATCAAAATTGTCTTGTTCCATTGGCAAAGTGTCTCACTTACCTCCTCAATCCAAGAAAAAATGCACTTATAAAGATTTACATTTTTTGCAGTGTTTATCGAAATTAAACATTACGATTATGTAAATAAACCTAAAGTGTCTTTTGTGTTTTCTTAAAGGGAGGGGAAAAAACCCTCTAAAACTATACAGATATTACTCCATTATTTCAAGGCTTTGGAAAGTTTGGAGATTGTCAGATTTGTGAATTCCTCTTAAAGTCAAACAGATTTAAACAGGCTTAAACCGGCCAAAGCAGCTGTGGTTGCAAAAGAGCTAATATATCTCACTATCAAGTTAGATAAGGCTAAATCAATCCTAAAAGCAACAAAGATAATGTACTTTGGAAAGCACATGTATTATCATTTCTGATACGTTTCATCCTAGAAAGTGTTTGTGATTTAATCACCACTTGTTCATATAAGAACGGGTCTAGCTGACATTCGAAGCCGTCTATTGGTGCAGATGACGAAAGCAATAGAATAAACAAACACCATCATTAACGATCCAAACGAGTGTGATGGGATGTCTATTGTCGTCTACATGAAGAGCGAGAGATCCGGATGGAGACAGGAAGAGAGAGTCATTCTGCCCAGCGGTCTGCAAGGATCCCTCACACACTCATGCTGTTGGACACAAATGTTCTCTCTTCCTCTGGAGTTTATTGTGTTTGACCTGCTGTGGGATCCCTCGCATCCTGTTGTCCAGTTTTATGAGAAATAACAACCTTTTCCTCTCAGTCCTGAGGCAAACTGTTTTCAGGTTTTGTAATCAACGTAAGCAATAGATATTTTATTCTTTGACCTCATCTAACCAACATAAGTTAAGAGTTTGTCTATAAAAAAATGTAGATAATTTCTGTCATCCTGCTGATAAGTACAAACCCCCCAGGAAAAAGGGAAATCTGATTCTATTTCTTCGTTTTTTAAATAATTTAATCTCATCAATTCATCTATGAGGGTATAAAACCGAAATTTAGCTAAAAAACTAATTCCAATACATTTGTTAGTAGCACTGACTGTTGCACAAAACAATAAAGTACAACTAAACATGAACATCTACACAGTTCTGCACGTGATCCTTCTTTACTTATCAGGTCTAGTTAGTTAGTCATTTATCTATTTGCTTTATCTCCTCCCAGTCCTGCTATATGAAAAAAATTAATAATCAAATTTCAATAATAAAAAAGATCAAACGGGTGGATAAAATTGACTTGGGAAAAATGGAGAAATTAATTTAAACTCACCGAGAAATCATTTGTCAAATATGTAACCTGTCTAACTCGCTCTGGAAATATTACTATGCTGTGACATCATGCCAAACCATTTTTGTCTGACGTGTTTTGTTTGTTTAGCCATTTCTCTTATTTTGTAAACCAATATCCCAGTTGGTTACGTCTTTTGTTTGTCAGTACTGTCTGTTTTGTAAGGATTATAAAATAACATAAAATGATCAGGAAAAAAAAAGTAAAATACTTTAAAACTTCCTCTGATTCATAAAGTTCCCACCAAAGTATCGTTGCTTGTTTTTTATAGAAATTCCCTGGTGGCAAACAGCAGGAAGAAGGTCAAAATAACATGAATGTGTCCTCCAACAAAATAAAAACAAACTGCCTGTAAACAGCTTCAGTTACTAAACATTTATAATACCAAAGAGTAAACTAGTGATGTCCCAGTCAAGATTTATTTAACTCTTCAAATTAAATCACTGATATACAGATCTAGATAGATTTCCAACCAAATGATGTATTGATTTTGCTTAAAAAGTAGCTTGAACGTGCAGTAAAAAACAAAACGGTTATTAATTCTCTTACTTTTTTTCCAGGACAATGTTGCTTCTCATTTCTGGAGAAAAATTGGAGTTGAGAATTTTGACTACAGTCTTCAATAAACACGTGATGCTCTGGATAAAGTCCTCATTGCAAGCTGTTTCCAAAGTATGGTGCAAAAGTTTAGTTTTTTTCTGTTTTCATTAAATAAAATGATACAAGAAATTATGTAAACACGTCAGTGGAAAAAAATTCAGAATATTTCAGAATTAACTAGTAATCTGAGTGACGATTGGTTTATGCCGACTGAGAAGCTAATCAGCTTGCATTAAGACAGGATGGAGTCATTCTGAATGAGGCAAACTGACCTCAGTGTGAGTTTGCATCAACGTGACGCATTTCCGCGTTGAATGCTAGTAATGCTAGTCAGATTATTCTGACTCATGTTTACATGACACATCAGCCATTTCATTACAATCACTTATGTCAATATTTATGTCCTTATTTCACTACTTATGTCAGATTACTTTTTGTTTATAAATATTTGAATCTGATCATTAAATTTTGGCCATGTAAACATAAACTATTTGTGATATGATGGGTAAGACTTTTCTTTTCTTTTTTTTTTTTACAGTGTCCTGTCTGGCAATGTGGCAATAAGAATAATTGTCTTGATGCCAAAAAGAGCCCAACAGATTTTACTTTCACAAGTGTAGCGGTATGGCAATTGCCATATTGCTCCATTTGTTTCATGCATATAAATTGCTTTATTATAATTATGCAGGAAGTTTTACAGTTTATATGGACACTGCAATGTAAATGAAAAACAGAAGAAGAAAAAGGAAAAAAGAAAAAAAAAAGAGAAAAGACGAAAGAAGAGATAGAAAGGAGACAATGACAAAACATTTTCAGTCTGCTTCATCACTTGTAACGAGATGAAAAAAGAACAGCACAACTGAAAGACATGGTACGAGTAAGACTTTACAATGCAGCTCCAGTTTTTCATGAGGGGAAAAAGCTTAGCAGACTTATTACTATTAGAAAATAAACTGTATGATTGCTGTATGTTTCATAAAATGTATTGATTTGTGATTCATTTGCACTCTAGGTAGCTCACCTCCTTACAGACAGGTGTCTAAGCACAGTGCAGACTCAGAGCAGGGAGGAAGTGTTTCATTATGAACATAAAGGATAAAAAAGGTGCCGTCTAAAATAACGCCCAGGATATGTTAGCAATGTCACCTCCAAATAGATACATTTTTTAACTTTTTTGGGTAAAAGAAAGAAATCAAACTCAAATAGAAGTGGTTCTAAACAAGTCTTTTTTCCACTTTCCAAAGAGATCAAAGACTTTTTGATTTCTTTCTCTTTTAAAATTTGCCTCCGTTTCTATTGGCTCTACTGCATTTACACTTTGGGTTAAAGAAAAGAGAAGAGAAAGAAGAGAAAAACAGTCATTTATGCAAAAACGAAACATTGCCTTGGAGAAATCTAGCATAGCACTTTTGAAGCCATGTTTAGCAATAGGTAATTGTATTTTTTAGTTTAATTAGAGATGCAGAATATATCGAGATTGCTTATGGTGAAAAGGATTCTGAGAGTTTTATATGTGGAAAATAGGCCGGGCGTTAGCTAATGAAATGATACCGTTTTTTATAGATATTTAAACATTCTCTTTAAAAATTTCTCATTTTCAAAAAGATTAAAGAGATCTTGGTAAGATCTTTGGTAAGTGGGAGGAGATGTTAAGAGTGGGTAGACCACAGAAACAGAATATGAAAAACTATAAATCACTCCAACGCATAAAAAATAAAATGTTCCTAAAACATACTTTTAACTCTTGTTTTAGACTCATTTGTTTAACATATTTTTCTTTTTTTTACTTCAGTTTCGGAAAGTCTGATTTAGGGCCACAAAGAAAAAAAACTGTATTTCTCCAACATTACTTTTCTGGCAATACTTGAGATTCTAACTCCTAAAAATGAGTGTAATCCTGTAGCTATTTGGAAAACATTGTCTCTTAAACTGATCAATTATGCACAAAGATTTTCTTCTTCAGCCATTAAAGTTGAAACCCCCTGAAGATATTCCAATTACAAAGCTCCTTATTAAATTGTGACTGAAACAAAAGAAATAAGCAATACCAAAAACACACACCTATACAGTTTTTAGACGTTCCATTTACAAACAAAAGAAGATAATGACTTCTCATCCTGAATATCAAATCTCAGGTTGCATCACAAATCTGGATAAAAAAGGTTACGAGGTTACTTATATAAAGAAGCAGGAACTGAAGCTAAGTGAACATCACACAGAATCACTGATGCAGAGGAAGCAGCGGACAGTTAAAACAATCTGGACAGGAAACATGGCATCAAACAGGCCAAGCCACAACAGGCCAAGGTAAACAACACTTGTGAAAACTCATTTGCAGAATGGTGGACGTATAAGACAACTTGATGAAGCTCAGAGATGATTTAAGAACTCTTTAGCTGGTAAGGCAAGATCATGAGTGCAGGCATAGTTAAACCTCAGCCCCCCCAGTCAGCCTTCCGCATGCTGACAAGTTCAGACTTGGTCCAAAACGCCTGACCTTGCTCAGGTCAGCTACAGAATCTTTGGACTGGATTTATTAGACTTTCTGAAAGCTAAAGCCTTGCTCAGATTTAAAGAATCTAGAATTTCATCTACAATTTAAGAAAAACAGCAACAAGTGGTACAATTTTCTTTAAATATTATAAAGCTTCAAGCTTTGCACTCCTTAGATTTAAAAATCCAATACATAGTGAAAGAAAGGAGTCTCTCTTACCTTATTGGAGGCCATGTCGCTGACAGACCGGTAGGTCTGGATGGTCTCCAGCTGGTCAAGACACCAGTCCAGCTCCTCCATCGTTTCCATAGCCAGCTTCTGGTACGCCTCATCTGTCAAACACGCGGCACAGAGAGACATGCTGTCAGGAAGGATGGTGTTCACTATGCCCGAGTGTTGCCCAGCCGCTCCAGGGCAGCATTCACCCAGAGATCCCGGCACAAGGCTCTGCTCAGGCTGCTCCTGAAGGGGGTGAAACTTTAGCTGTGGCCCCCGGCTGCAGCGCTCCTTCATCACGAAGAGGTGCAGCTGTGGGGAGCTGGTGAAACTCGCAGCTGTCGAGAAAAGCTACGGCCCCGACCTTTCGCTATCAGGCAGCAAAATTTCTCTGTGTCTGTGTGTCACACATTCAGCGCCCCCCAAATCTGCCCCTCCTTTCCTAAACCTGAGATGCTCAGCTGATTTGCATAATGTCAGGGCCCCCCCACCACATCCACCCCAGGAAACCAGATACACCCCCAGCACCTTTTTCCATTGCCACACACAGACACACTTTACCACAACTCACAGGAAGCCAACACAAATACACTAACGTCTTTGCAAGGTGTGTTTTGGTAGCTTGTGTGCACCTTATTGTGCTTCTGCATTAAGAAAATGAATAAAGGTTGGAAACTTTTCCATAATATCTGCAAGAAAGCACCTTTTCATCATTTAAACCAAGTTACTCTGATTGTAAACCAACCAATCATCTCCAAACCACCACACTATCACCACCATGTTTAAAATCTCTGCACAGCCTTAAGTTTTTCTGAAATGCTGGATTTGTTTCCCATCAGATCTAATGGGACGCACGCCAAACAAAACATTTCACTTTGGTCTCATCAGCCCATAAAACATATCTAAAAGCTATGGGGATCATCAAGATGTTTTCACAAATGTAAAATTGGTCTTTTTTTCCCCTTATGTTGAAACATCAACACTGAATCCCAAAACCTTGAAACCTATGAAGATTTTTTATTTTTTTTTCATCTGTTCTGAAATTTCATTGCACATCTTTTTAGATATTTTAGCCTACTTTTGTGGTTAAAAAAGGTTTAGTTATAGTGATTTCTGAATTATTTTATTCTAAATAGCTTTAAAATAAGAATATTTTTGAGTGCATTTTGTTTTTATTTAGTTTATCCTGATTAAAGTCTGTAACACATATTCGAAAAATGCTGAATATTATTTTTTCCTCAGCAAAATAACGTGTCCTATTTAAATCTGTTGATCAGAGATGGAAGTATGATGGATGCCATTATTTACTTTGCACTGCAGACACTTTTGAACTACGTGAAGAGGTTTCAGCTGCACGGTGGTACAGTGGGTAGCACTCTTGTCCTTAACAAGCAGGTTCTGGGTTCGATTTCTAGGCTGCACATTAGAAAAAGCCGTTGAAAAAGCCTTAGTGACGCATTTATTTCAAGAGCTTTAAAACTGGAGCACAGGGGTCTGCAACTTGTGGCTCTTTGGAACCTCTACAATGGAACCTAATAGGGGCCTAAAATGATGTAAAAAAATAACTAACAGTTTAGAACAATGAATACCAGTTTAGAAACGTTATTGGGTTTACAAAAATAATATTTGATTGAATTTTCATAAGAGAACGACATTGAAATACAAAAAAACATTTTATAGATATACTTTTCTTGTCATTAGGTTGCAAATTCTGTTTTCATTTAATTTCATTTTCATTTATTGTTTATTTGAAAGGGGACAGTGTACATTAATCAACATTAAAACAATGTAAATATACCTGAGTTAGCTAAGGAGTGCTAATTTTCATCGGTAGTCCCCCAGCCAGATATTAAAAAAGGCAACCTCAAAAATAAACACAAGTATAAAATCACAAGATAAAATTACTATACCAATTACATAAAAAAACATTATGGTTAAGAAATAAAATTCAAGTAAAATGATTAAAAATTAATTGTAAAATTATTTAAATACACACAGAAAACCTTAATGCCCACAAATTTGGCTCTCTACAAGCCATTTTTTTTTGCATTCTTTTTGAATGAAGAGAATGACAAAGAGTCTCTCTTTTTTTAACAAATAATATCCTTTGGAGGAAAATATGTACTTCATCTATATGAAATGGTTTTTCCTAATTTTTAATCTAAAAATTCAAAGAAACAGTTGTTTGAAATGCAAACATTATCCTTTATTGTTTTTCTTTATAAGGTCATAATCCGTTAAAAAACAACTTTTAAATTTGCGGCTCTAAACAGCTTTTAATAGCCAGACTGAGGGCGGAATGGCTTGTTGGATTTTAAAAGTTGCAGAATCCTGCTGCAGGAACTTGAAGATGGAAATTGTAACTTAACTTTGTCAAAAAAAAACAAACAATGCTCATCTAATCAGTATGCAAAAAATATTTTGGATTCCAATAAAAACTTTTTTTTTTTTTTGCAATAAATTTAAACTGGAAACAAGAACTATACAGTAAATCAAAGTTGGGGAGACTCTGTTGGAAAGCAAAGACTGTTTGCATGACTTTGCTGGCTGCGCTGAACCAACGCACACACTTACATCTGACACCCAAACACTGTTTATGCTGCGGGTCTCCTAGCTGCAGAGTACAACACGGCAGCCGACCTAGACGGCAGCAACGTTAGCGCAGCCGCATAGAATGTGCCCCCTGTTCTGATCTCCCTGCCATCAAAGACACAGGCCTGTTTGCTCTCCCAAACATGAGAGGCACCTGGCACTCTGCCTGCCTCACTCCCTCCATCCCTCCCTCTGATCAGAGGTCTGAGAAAAGGAGAGGCAGTTTCTGTATGTGAGCACGTGTTTACTTTCACACCACCGCCGTCTGATGTCCGAATGGTTTACACCTATTTGAGATATTGCTTTCCAGTATTTGCAACATCTTTGAGGCGGTTTATTTTTTAAAGATCATAGAGTATTCTGAAGTAATGATCTCAGTTTATGAAAGGCAAGACTGCAGAAGAGTTTGAAGTTTTTTGCTGTTCTCACTGTCACTCAGAATTATAACTTACATACATGCACAGTAAGACATTTTAAAAGTGTGGCTTGTTTAAGTTAATCAATGTATAAACTGATAGAGGCCTCTCTGAGTGACTTTTATGTGGTGGCTTCTGTTTTTATATGACACTGTTTCATCTGAAAACTACTCAAAATACTAAATCTTTACATAAAGAATCCAAACTAGATTCCTTTTTCTATTTTTTGTATATGAAAGTCTTGTTTTGTATCAAAAGAAAAAGTTTTTTGAAAGTGAATGATTGAGAATTGGGAGCAAAGCTTATTTTGATGATCTCCCTGGAAAAAGAAAAAACATCTTCCACTATACCTTTAACCTCTTAATATCCACTTCATTTTGTGAAATTCTCGCCTATTTTGCATCCCCAAATGGAAAAGCAAATAACTTAGGAACTGGAAGCCCAAATTACATGTGTGATACATTATTTGAAAGCCGACACCGTCTACTTTCTGAATATATATACACGAAAATTGGGTGAGTAAAACACTCAAGTTACATCAAGCCCAAGCCGCATCAGTTTAAACATGACTCAAAGTTGTTGTTTTTTTACTCTCGAAAATAATAGGTATTTTTTTAACAGCAGTAATAAAGGCTTGCTTGCTTGTTGTGGCTGCTTTGTCATGGTACATTTTGACATGCTGCTATATCGATGCTAATTGTGCTTTGGTGCTCGCTATGTCCATAAAATTAACTGTGTGGTTGAATTGTGGAGAATCTATGCTTTCCAACGATGTCTAACGTGTCTATATTGGTAAACATTTTACCAGTGTAATTTTCATGCATTCTGAGTTATTATTTGTAAACGCTGAGTTTTGAGAGGTTAAGGTTAAAGCTAGGGTTAGGTACGAACTGGTTAGGTTGGTTAGGTTAAGGGTTACTTAGAGCATTGGGGCATAGCAAGGGTAAAAAATGACTGAAAATCATTGGTACTCACTACATGTAGTGAGATGGTAACGGAAGTTTGATGCAACAGAACGCAGAGCTGTGGTCCTTAACCAACTGTCTTTAGAGTTTTATAATCATGTTTATTATTTGTCCAGTTCGGATTATAGACAGTTAACACAAGTCTTTATAATCAGTCTCCTACTTTAAAATACGGCCATTAATACACACACACATATATACACATATACATATATACACATATACATATATACACATATACATATATACACAT
>NW_015150591.1:523560-526956 GCF_000732505.1 Cyprinodon variegatus
CACACACACCTCTCTCTCTCTCTCTCTCTCTCTCTCTCTCTCTCTCTCTATATATATATATATATATATATATATAATAGGACATTTCACTTTAAAAGTTAATGACAATGTAGACACACTCAAGTAAAATTGAAAAGAACACTAAGGTTTATAAAGCTATTAAGATTGAAAAAATATAACAAAAAAAAATCATAAGACCCCAAAGGCAAGAATTGGGCTTTAAGGTAAAATCATCACATATTCTTATCCTTAAGGATCTCATATCAAATCAGCCATTCTAACTGGTAAGTGCTAACAAGGCAAAACATTCCAAACATTTGGAACTGCTAAAAAGACACCAGTTTATTTGACCACAACTAGCAATTTTAGGGGTAAGAGGTAAAGACCATTCTTTGCAGCAAAGAGTGGCACCTTTTGGTCAAATAGCCTTTTCAAAAACCTTTAATTCCAAGTCTTTCTAAACACAACAGCATCAATAACTGTAGAAGACATGGTAAGCTGGAGACCGACTGCTGTTAGTTAAAGCAAAAATGTTGTTTCACTCAAAGATTGCGAGGCAGATGTTTACTGAATGTCTGAGTGTATATAAGTAGGTCTTTTGTATCCCCAATGTTTTTAAGGACAAGTTGCAAAATAAGAAAACGACTGAGACGTATTTCATTTAAGGGAATCAGTTGCTTTACAAAAATGGGGCTTTAACATCATCATTTTTTTTTTTGGACTAAATGAAATCATGTCCAAATGATGAACACATAAGAAGGCGCGCCAGTATCAGAGTTACGATGGCGGAGGGGATTTCCACCGCCTCCAGCCTGACACAAGGACCTTTCTGATCAGCACTCAGACCTACAGTGAGTGTCCCACTGGGGCAGACAGGAAGCCCACACACAAACACATGTACAGTCCACACACACAGACTTATACATCTGCTGAAAGGTCTCATTACTGGGTCCGTACATACACACATGAACTTTCCAGCTGAGAGAAGCAGAGTCAATGGGCTGCAGAGCTGGGAGGGACTGAAGAGATATGAGGTCAATGCTGCATTTCACTTTTCATTTGTTTCACTCACTCGATAAAGTTATATAAAACAGAAAAACTGCCAGCAATATTACAGTCAACAACATGTTTGTTCAATAGCCTTGATTCAGATTAGTAGAGGAACTTAAGTTGAAAGTTTTTTGATACTATGTCCATACTAGATTACTAGATTATTCATGCAAGAAAATAGAAGAAGAAAAAATAATATCTCAGACAACCTTAAGATATCGTAAAATGTACTTATATTTGAGTTCTCTAGATGCCTTTTTCCCCCCACATTTATTCATCAAGCATCTGCAATTCTACTGAGAAACTCATTTAGACGTTAAGATAAAAAAGTGAGTTTTTAACTTAGAATAAATATTTCCTATACCTTCATGATTTCTTTTTCACCCTCATATTATTGCCAATTGTATCAAGGGTAAAAAGTATTTGACCCCTTGCTCAAAATACTAAATCTTAACATAAAGAATCCAAACTAGATTCCTTTTTCTATTTTTTTTATATATGAAAGTTTAACTCTTAGGTTTTATATCAAAAGAAAACATGTTTTTTGAAAGTGGTAAAATGCTGTTATCCAAATTGCTGAAAGTCTATAAATATGAAACAAATGTTTAAAGTTATGACCTACAGATATAGATTATTAATGTCCCTCTAAAATTACCGGTATATAACAAAATTCCTTTACCCCTCAGTATGACATAATATAGCTCAACAACTCTTATTTTTAAGGACACAAATTTGTGGAAGTGCAAAAAATCACAAGATTAGTATTAGTATTCTCTAACTGTTAACTAGTGACTACATAAGAGCAGTTTCAAAACTGATTATTTAAATTGTGGATTGCTTTAATGACTTTATAATGGTTCCTTCAGCACCTTTCCTGTTTTGGGCAAATATTTATGTCGAAAAAAATGGTGATATAACACCACGCTGTTTTGTTATTAAATTAAGAACCATTTTTCCAATTCACCATCAAATTGAGGTCTGTGTAGTGAAGACATTTTGCTTTTCCTCACTTCCTATTTTGCTTGTGAAAAGGTCAAGGGCTAAGGTGTCACTTGAGTTTAAAGGTATATTGGAGGATTTTAAGGATTTTTTCAAAAGACCCACCCCTCCACTTAAATAAAATGCACATGCACAACCCTGTACCCGCAGGGTATAAATATTTCTTATACCTTTATGATTTCTTTTTCAACCTCATAATATTGCCAATTGTATCAAGTATTGAATATTTTCTTGGTATCGAGTTTAAAATGTTAGTATGATGCCAACCCTAATCTGCTGCTTTTCACAACCTATTTTTCACAGTTTAGATCGGAGGTTTTCAAAAGGGTAAAAAGTATTTGACCTCTTGCTGATCTTTTGCAGGTTTGCCCACTTACAAAGAATGCAACGATCTATAATTATCTACATCAAATACACCTGCCTCACCTCGTTACCTTTATAAAAGACACCTGTCAACACCCAAACAACCAGCATCCAACATCACCACCATGGGCAAGACCAAAGAGCTTTCTGAATTCTGATCAAGTAGCGGTGATATGTTTTTTTTTCTTATTCTTTACTTAGTTAGCTCATCATTTTAAAGGAAGCTCATACTGCCATAAAGCAAAACCACTGGATCAGATGACTCATTAACTGATCCAAACTTCTCCAGTTACATTGGTACATTTTTGAGAAGAGTAGCCTTCATGTAGCATTCATACGCACCATGTTCTGTATATTGTAGGGTGACCAAACGTCCGTATTTCCCAGGACATGTCCGTATTTCACGTCCTGTCCCGGGTTTTTTTTTAGAAAGTGAGGAAATGTCCTGTTTTTTTAAATTACCTTCATTGGACCATTACACTTAATGACACTAGGGCACTGCGCACGGCGCTGTGTGTGACGTAATCCCTGAGCCGCGTCAGTGCGGGCAGCCCTGTTCTTAATCAGAATATAGATAGCGTGGCTGTCAGTACGCCAACAACATGCAAAGGCGCAAATTTATGTTTACCGAAGATTTACAAGAGTTTCCCCGCTTTCAGACCGGGTCGAGACAAATGGGAGGCCTTGTGCACAGTGTGCAAAGCAGGCACATATGTCTCGGTGTCCAATGGAGGTGCAAGGGATCTGAAAAGCCACCTGGACACCGAAAGAAAAGATAGTCTATTGATATGTTTGTTCATTTTTGGTACATTTTGAGTTATTTTTGCTAAACAAGAGGTATTTTTTGTTAATTAGCTCATTTGTAAATGTATTTTTACCAATAGCCTACAGAACAGACATCATTTCGTTCATTACTGAGGCTGAGTATCATCTGTTATTGGGAGTTGAGAGTTATTGTTAACTTTTATTGTTAAGTGAGGGATG
>NW_015150591.1:527411-528709 GCF_000732505.1 Cyprinodon variegatus
CCCCCGCTCCAAGGTGTCCTGGTTTTCCCAAATGAAAATATGGTCACCCTAGTATATTGACCTAAAAAATAGTTCTTCACATATCAAATTAAGCCAAGAACGTGGGTTACAATTTAATTTAAAAGTGTAAAAATTCTTTGTAAATTTCTTATGTTCAAACATCATATTCTGATTTTACCATTCAGTTTTCACTGCTACACGTGACTGTAGACTTTTTTCAAGCCGAACACTGTCGATCAACACATGATTGTCAACGTGACACATATGGATGTCATCCTAGGCTTTAGAGGTGGTTTATTGCTTCCATCACCTACCATCACATCCTGCTTGTGATGTGACAATCAATACAGAGTTTGGGGTGCTAGAGCAAAATCTATTATATGGTTCAATAGTTTAATCATAAGCAGAGAAGGCCTTCAGGCAAATGCAAGCATACATATCCATAAACTACGAAGGAATCAACAATGGAAAGCCTCTTATACCTATTCCATTTACAAATGTCTGCTATAAATAACTGAACAAACAGTTATTTGAGATTATTTGCGTGGCTGCATGCGACATTGTTGGTAAACCCGCATTAAGCAGACCACACACAGTTAAACAGAAAACCAGACTTTGATCTGTGGTGACTCGGAGCATTGCCAGAAAAAGAAAAGGTGTGACATAGTGGTTCTTTAGTTTTACAAGAAACAAACTATAGGCTGAGCTGAAACCACCAATGTGGTTGCACATGTGTTAACTTAGACCTAAATCTATAAGGTGAAGCAAAAAGGTAGCTTAGAATGTAAAGAATGTGGGACAGATTTTTGGAAAATGTGGCTGGAGGTGTTAACCCTATAATGCCAAATGTATCGTATTTGATACATACGGTTTCTGAAATGTTTTGCGTCTGACACCTTTTGCATAATTTAATGGTAAAAACTTTGCTCAAAATCCTATTGTACATAATCAGATATACCTGATAACAGCCAGTAGAAGACTACACAAAAAATAATCTTGACTTATAACTTAGTAATAATCAAAAATGTATTTCTGTTTTGTCTTTTTACATATTTTGTTAAAAGGGCAAATAAGGAATTCAAACAAAAAAAAAAAAAAATTTTCTGTTTTGTTTTTCTTGGATCGGGCTTTAAAGGAATAGTACACCCAAAACATGATTAACCTTCATTTTCTACTCACCCCCATGCTGAACAACACTCTGGAGTACTTTTTTGATATCTCAAATGCATCTGGAGATCTGGGAGGCTTCTTGCTGTCTGCTGCCATTCACATCACGGAGGTCTATGGTGACCGCGACA
>NW_015150591.1:529777-531844 GCF_000732505.1 Cyprinodon variegatus
TGTCGCGGTCACCATAGACCTCCGTGATGTGAATGGCAGCAGACAGCAAGAAGCCTCCCAGATCTCCAGATGCATTTGAGATATCAAAAAAGTACTCCAGAGTGTTGTTCAGCATGGGGGTGAGTAGAAAATGAAGGTTAATCATGTTTTGGGTGTACTATTCCTTTAAAGGGTTAAGCATGGTGGTTTTACAAGGACTCCAAACATATAATCTGACGTACCATTTATGCAAAAAACTGGATCCAACAGGCAACAGAATGACACTGTGGGTCTGCAGTTAGTTAACATTCATTTATTTGATTTAAAAGGACATGGAATCTTGTGTCATTAGATGGCATCAGGACTATGTTGTTCTGTGGTTGGATATGAAAAACAGGAGGGAGGGAAATAATGACTCCACATGCTGCTGTAATGGAATAAAAGGATTCAGATAAAAGCTTTTGATGACTAAATCCATTGTTCTGGGACGCAGTGCTGGTGAAACATGTGGTGGCTCTTTTATGCGGTGACCCTGCAGAAGCAGCTCTGCAACACACTGAAGGCATGAAGTCACTCAATAAGATTTTTTGGGGGGAAAAGGGACGCACTTTCATACATGACAGTCTAAAAGCAACCATTTTATTAGATATAACTGCGATTCCAACAGGTCCCTTGCCTCAGCTGCACTCTAATATTACTGAACAATAGGATGTCAGCTTTAGCTACAACAAGACTATTAACTGTCTGCTCATTCTTTCTCTACCGATTTCCCTTAAGGACAGTTTAGTTTTTTAAAACTGTCTGCCGGGAACAATAAACTTCAGCATTCATCATAATCGTTTGGGCTCAACAATCAGAAGGAAAAAATGGAGTGAAATAACTTTCAGTGACAAGAAGTGTATTTTTATCAGCTCATGGCAGGAAATGTTCAGAGCTTCTTGCAACAAAGACTGTGTGACACGCCTGCTAAAGCAAAAGGGGGGCAAAAGGTTCAAGTTTAGCTCTAACCAAATCACACCCATGTGTTTTTGAAACTTACTTGTGGCTCCCCTGTTTACATTTACACTGACATGAAACTGACGACCATACATCTAACAAAAAGCACAGATAAAAGTAAAAAAAAAAGAATTCTCACGTGTTTACCAATGAACAGCTAATGGTACCTCTTTTCTCTTCTAACTGTAGAAATTTAAATGAATAATTGAAAACAACTCTATTCCAAGGGTTTTGATCAAAGCATGTTGTTAAATTTTGTTTTTCAAATGTAGATTAGAAACAATGGAATGTAAAAAAATGAAAACATAAAATCTGAATCCTAATCAATTCCTGTCAGAAGTGAAAGTATAGCAGTGGCTCCAATGCAGCCATTACATCTGGCAAAGACTACTGGAAAGGTGTCATGAGGTTTTCAGACAAACTGAGTGAGCTTTTGTTTTTGGTCACCATGACCTAGATGCCTGAGAACTTGCACAAGTGTTCACTTATGAGCCTCCTTCTTGCTGCCACATATTTCCCCGTTTTATAAAGAATGAACCAGTTCTGTATTTCTTTCCAACACAAAATCTTATGTGTAAAATTTACTAAAAATTTACAAAAGTCCAAATGTGTTGCATGCCTCTCTACAAAGGCTGTCGTTTTTCATTAAACAAAACATAAATGTGTAAAAAACCTTCATTAACTCCTTTTCATGCATCCGTTTACAAATCATTAATCATTTTATTACACCTGATCAATCGTTTGTTAAAAGGCATATTAATTTATCAAATTAACAATCCAGAAACCTAGTTTAGATTTAAAGTCGTAGGGAAACGGCTGTTCCAAACGTTGCATTTCCAAATTCCTCCGAGTGGTGCCCGACTTTACACGAGTAAATTAAGTGAATGTGATTGGTTGTTTATCAAGGGGGCGGGATTGTTGTGGCAGAAGGTTTGCAAGCAAGTTTGGTTGTGGCCGATTTGTCGGAAGCATCTTGCTAACCAGTTAGCAACTTATTGCTAGTAGGTTCCCAATGGAAAATTACATTGGGACCAAGTAGCACTTGGCAACAACCCTGTCAAGGAACGCTATGGACAGCGGAAACATGCAAGA
>NW_015150591.1:531949-534704 GCF_000732505.1 Cyprinodon variegatus
ATGTTGTGGAACAGGACGCCAGGGCGGCAGAAGCTTGGTTTGGTGTAGAAGGCTTACAGCCGTACATGTTTGAGCCCTTGCATTGCAACGCTACCAGTTCTGTTAGCTCTACGCCTGTCGAAGATACAGATGTCCATCCCCGTGAACACTGGGACGGAACTCAATGGGATTTTAACCATGGCGTATATTAGCTCCGACATATAAATCAAGATGTTATGACCCGTACAGGCTGACATATAACTAACTGGCCTGCATAACATAACGGGAACCCCCCCACACACAGTTTTTAAAACAGGATTTCTTTTAAATAGAAATTTTCTAACTTTTGGGACAATATGGTCTGATAAAGAGTACATTTATATACATGTTTAAGCCATAATGATTTGACATTTAAATATGACTTCCCTATGACTTTAAGACCAGTCTAGCTCCCTCTCATTTCAGTAAAGAACAAGAATGAATGCCTGAGTTCAAACAAACTCTGGGAAATTAGAGCAAAAAGAAAAGGTGGGAAATGGTTTCCTGGCCAGATTAGTCTTATGAGCCTTTTGGACCAGAAGCAGTGCGCTCACCGCTGTGCACTGAAGCTCAGTATTTTCACTGTCCAAGGGGAGTTTATCGCTTTACTCAGCACATCGTTTTGTGAGCCAGCACTCCAATGCAGTCAAAGTTCAACATAGTTCAACTTTGATGGGTTGCACATGCACAGCTGAAAAAGGGCCAGGCCAGCCACCAGCTAGAAGGACCAGGAAGCAAAAGGAAGGAAGAGATAATATTGTGTCTGTCTGGATTATCTAAAACATCATGTGACCAAATTTTGCAATTGTTTTCCTAATAGAAACGTAGCTCTTTTATAGGCCTAAATTCTTCAATCTGTTCCCTGGACTAAAGAATTCATGCACCTAAAGTCCCTTCTTCCTTGCTCCTCTTGGCTCTCATGGCTAGAGCGAGCACTTTGCTGCTGCTGACAACAAACACCCACCCTTCCATCCGCTGGATTGCTGACCACCCAGCACAGAGCAGCCTAAATGCAGTAAACATGGCGCAAGCGGAGCACAAATCGCACCCTGCCTAAAATATTTAGTTTCAGCTGCGACATTCGTATGATCAGGTCAGACTTTATCGGAAACAGCACATACGCATAAATTATTCTCTTTGTGTCTACGATCCAGGTTAGTGGTGGCCTAATGGTGGCAGTAGAAAGCCCATTTGTACTGTCTACCACAGTCAATATATCTTTAAATACCAAATACCTCCCTTTATATTAGCAGCATACCAATATTCTGCAAGCTACATCCACTATGATAATGCACCATGTTACACAGCTCAAAGTATCTCAAATTGGCTTAAAAGAAGGTTACTACTCTCTAATGGCTCACATAGTTAACAAATTTCTAAAGAGACTAACAGAGTACCTTAGGTATGTGCCAAAGTAGATTAAAAAACTGCATCAACTGTGAGATGCTTTCATGTCTATATGGACCAATCTCAGAGGAAGGTTTCTCACACTGTATCTTCTATACCATCCATTTCCAAGCATCTGCAATTTGGTGCTGAGACTAAATAGAGAGAGCTCATACTAGAACTGTCATCATGATTCAGTCGGCAGAAAAGTTGATAAAGTCTCCTGGATTTTTCTTCAGACAAAAAAAAGGCAAAAGTCTGATTCCGAAGTGGGGTCGTAAGGGGTGCTGGTGCCTATCTCCAGCTGTCTATGGGCGAGAGGCGGGGTACACCCTGGACAGATCACCAGTCCATCGCAGGGCAACACAGAGACAAACAGGACAAACAACCATTCATGCACACACTCACACCCAAGGAGAATTTTAGAGAAGCCAATTAACCTAAGAGTTTTTGGACTGTGGGAGGAAGCCGGAGTACCCAGGGAAAACAAATGCATGCTCAGGGCGAACATGCAAACTCCATGCAGAAAGGCTCCAGGATATATACAAATATATCTGCTACATATATGCTATATACATAAAAAAAAGATTAAGGCAGTTCTGTAGCCAAATTAACAGCATTTGTTACCTAATAAAGCAGCAGGATTGTTTAAACATATGTTTGCCTGATTGTATTATGCTGAAATACCTAAGAGAAGCAAACTGACATGTATAATATGGAAGGTATTGCTGAACTTCTCTATCAAAAGTAATAGTAATATTCAAATGATTTATCCAATTTCAGGAAATACTTAGAAAGATATCCTTTAAACTCCAATAGGTACACTTCATCAGGACACAGATACTGAATAACACATTTATGATACAAAGCTAAGGAGCATAGTGTGATGGGTGAATTTTGTTCTGAGACAATCTAATGGTTCACTGAGGCCTCAGGCATGCACCTCAGAGATTTACATGCAGTTCCCGCTGCTATCTGGATGGTCATCATGTTCTGAGGTCAAAAAATCCGTTTGGGCTCTTCACATCTTTCTTACACTGATAACAAAGACGTCAGTAAGGCTCTCCAACCTATCAGCAACTTTAGTTGGAGGACCTGCTGAGTGTAATGCTGTCCTTGAGCTGTCCATTTGTCTTCCATCACCGTCCTCCTCTCACAAAGTCCTATTTATCCAGTACCTTCCACTCAGCAACTACATAATTGTTTATGTCATGTTAAAAACCTGAACAGGCAAAACATACATGGACACAAGATAAAAAAAAACAGACTTTTTTCGTGTTACCTGATGAGAACCCCATCAGCTTGGAGAAAAAAAAATAAATAAATAAATTATTATATATATATACATATA
>NW_015150591.1:535591-548092 GCF_000732505.1 Cyprinodon variegatus
CCCATGATTCATTGCAGGTTGAAAGTGGTTAAAAGGAGGCAGTTTTTTTACATTTTTTTTGTAATTGATAAATAATCAGGTGACCAAAAATTAACTTTAGATTACTTTATCCGATATTCGCTTCATTTCAAGTATTAAATAATAACTGTTACATATCAGATATTTTGAACTGATATATCTTTGATCCAGCGCTTTTTTTGCTTCCCAACAACAACTCTATTCAAGGCAAATAATTTTATCAGACGGCCCAGCGGCACAGATTAAATGGCAGCCTTGCTTCTGTCAGTCTGCCCCCAGGGCAGAAGTGGCTGCAGTGTAGCTCAGTGTGTCAATGTATACATGAATTTGTAAAGTGTTTTGGAGTTCTCTGAATGGTAAATATAGCAGCCATTGGAAATGTACATTCTAATGAAATTTGTCTTCTGAATTGAAACTATCCCTTTGGGAGCCGTGGGCAGCGCGTGGAAACATCTTAGGGCTAAAGATCTTGAACAGAGACCTAGAGCAGGAAGCAATGACATTTGAAGTTAATATCTCGTTACCGCATGTAATTAATACTTCAACCTAATTCTCTTAAAACAGTAACTCATTTATTGTAACCCTAGGGTGCTTTATTGTATTACTAAGAGGCAGACAGGCTGTAGGGACATTGGAGATGTCAATTAATACCGTTCATGTGTTTAACTTGGGTCTCTGCCTTTCCCCCCTCCAGTCTGTTTCTGAGTTTGAGCTGCAGCTCCGTTTGGCTTGGAGCAGGAGAAACAGTCAAAAGAGGAGGAGGAGTAGAGAAAAAGAGGATAGAGAACTCGCTGTAAAAAATGTAGGTGAGGATAACATTATCAGAAGAGTTTTCCAAGTCCACCACTGTCATAGCAGGCTACGCTAATTGATTTCAGCAAGCAGCTGTGTGCTTGTTCCTCACAGCGGTCACGTAAGGACACTCTGAGCTTCTGTAATGATGTGTCCAGAATATGTGTGCTTTTTAAACAGTTTCTTTTATTTTAAAATGTCCCCCAGCCTGTCTTAGATAAAGTACTGTTAGAAATGCACTCTGGGTATTTTCTACAACACCAAACATAAGTCATAAGGACATTAATGAGTGCATTTATTAGTAACTTAAAAAAAATGTTTGGCGGATAATCGGATAAAAGGAGAAAATTAGTTTGGAGAACTCAGAGAAAAGCAAAAATGGTAGAAGATACTACCGGAGATTCCAAGGATCCATGAAGCGTTTGTAATTGTGGAGCAGCTCACACATTAAATCCACGGTCTGAAACTTTGAACCAAAAAATGTTTTAACAGCCAAAAAAGGTTAAATCATGAATGTTGTCATTGCTGTCCTTCTCAAGGGGTGAGTAATTTGGAGATGAGTCGTTTTTCAGCCGTCTAAAACAGCTTGGTTTAAGAAAACCCCCTGAAAATAAAAACATTGAATGGACTGTATGTTTTTAAATCCATCAAACTTCTGACTTTCATTGCTGTAAATACTGAAAATTGACCAAACTTCTAGATCAAACTATATCGTATCCATTTTAACCCAAAAGGTAACTTTACAATAAAAAGCAACTGTAAGGCAAGAGGATTTTTTTTTTCTCTCTCAAATGAATATTTGGGCTTTTTCACTGTTTTTTTTTTTTTTTTTATTGTAGATTATAAGTATAAAGATGGAACTCAAAGTAAACAATCAAAGTGCAGCATAAATTAGCTTTGGGCCGAAACAGGTTAAAATCTTCTCTACTGTTGGATCATGTGGAAGAACAGCTGGCTAAAGGAGGTTCACAATCTGAATCCACATTGGATGGTTGAAAAGTATAAGGTGAACAGTCTGAATATCGTAACAATATATCCTATATTTCAATAAATACATGAAAAAAAATTAATATCTGATACTTTTTCATCTTCTTACTTTCTTAATCAGCAAACATGCTCATAATCACTGCCTGTTATTTCTATTTTCCCCTCTTTGTAAGTTTTTTCATTAATGGAGATAAATTACTATAAGAAAAATTGTCACATATTGTGATTTTATATTGCAGTAGTGGCCATTCAGATTTTTCCCACTACCTTGATTGGTCCTTGGCTGGTCCCCTTTTCATTCCTTTTTAAACATACATTTTTGTACTAAAATATTCTTTCTGTCATGATTTGCGGATATTAAGATCTAAAGAGAAGTGTTATCTCCTGATCAGACCCTGTAATTCAGTGAAAGGGTGCAGACAGAGTAAACATATATGCACGCCCAAGGGAAGGAGGGGGTCACTCCGGTGGCTGGAAGTTGGAGGGAATTTTGCTGGAAGTTGCAGGGAAGCCATTCAGCTGGAGTTTTACTGGGAAGCGCCGTTTTGAATGGCTGCTACTGTATTTTCTGAAGATTCACTATAATTTCTATAATTTTTGGTTCTGATCCCTGTCAGGTTTTCTAAAGTATAGGAGACTATAACATGCAATCGAAACCATGAGATTTATAAACATCCCAGATTACACAGATTATTTTTGGGGTGAAATGCAACAGTTTAAAACTGAGAGGGGACTGGATATGGGACCAGCTCCAGCTGTTGCTAAATTTGAATAGAAATATGTGTGTTTTTGACATTAGTATTTTAACTTTATTCATTGTCTATAAAGCTTGGTACTCAACACTAATTCCGACTATTTTGAAGTGAAAAAGCTTCCTGGATGGGAAGCGAAACGTCTTCAAACTTTGAAAACAAAGACCTGTGGATGGTTTTATAACTTTTTTGGAATTTATTCATTGTGTTTAACAAAGTTAGTGGTTGAGCAAAATAAAGAAGCTTCCCCTTTCACTGGTAATGTTTGAAGTGCAACTGAAACACACCTCAAATGACCTTAAACCAGGTGCCTCCTTATGAAGAATATGCCTTATATGTGACATTGTATGTTCTTACATTTTATATAACTAGCCCCTCTCAGATAAACAGTCCGAGTCATTGTATAATTTTTGGCGCTGGTACATTTTATTTCTGCTAAATTAGATTTCTTGTCAAAATGACATTTAAAGCAATTTAAAAAAAAATGTTTTCTCAAATATTCAAGTCAAGGGTCATGGGTCAAGATGAATACTCACTATTTTGAAATCCTAATAATTCATAAATAGTATACGAATCTGGAGAGTAATGATACATAAACCATGACCAGGCTCTTCTTGGTTCCATTTTTAAATCAGAGGAATCTGTTGTTGCCGATTTGATTTTTCAAAATGACACTTTTTGGGCACCTACACAAAGAGGACACAGTGGTGGTGGTGTTTTTTTTGGCAAGGTTCGTATCTGGGGAGGTGGGGGAGTTTAAAAGCTTCCCATATACCCAAACAAAAGGGCCTGTCTGTGAAGCAGAGCATGTTTGAATCCATCTGCGCTGAGCTGAACAGGCCTGCTGGCAGGGGAATACTTCAGGGGAAGGGCAGCAGTCTACTTTATGACTGTGCTGACGTCAATGGCATAATTCAAATAGTTGCAGAGTGCAGGCTTCCAGCTTTCTAAACCTGCTCTCTCTCTATGTGGCGGGAAGCAATCAAAACCCGGCATGGAGTTGGATGCAAAAACAAATAAGGAAAAAAAAACTGGAGTGGATTTCAGTTGTGCATGTTTACTTTTTCCTGTCGTACGCTGTGGAATGACTTGTTGTTTACAGAGGGGCCTGAACTGGAGTTATGTCAGATCTAATTAGCAGCAATACACATATTAGCAGTTTTATTGGCAGGAATATGTTTTTAAATGTACATTTTTATGCTTTCATTCTGTGCAACCTAGATAAGAAAAACACACACATATCACATAGCATCACAGCTGATATTTTAATCCAGGATGGAGTCACAACCGAACAGGAACAGACCAGATTATGATATGGGAAAAGCAGAGAGAACATAAAGTTATGATTGGAACTTAACAAATAGTTCTGAATGGGAGGATATATATATATATATATATATATAAAACTACAGTGCAAAGATCCGCAAATTAAATTAGCTCTCTTTAAAAAACAAAAATTGTAGGCTAAAGAGGAACAGAGAACTTTCCTGATGATACAAAATCAAGCCGTTTTCTAAGAAGACCATTTTTCTCTTAATAAAAGAGGAAAGTAAGCCTCCATCCTGTGTTTGTTGTGTTGGACTTAAAACATGCAACCAGCAGTTATAAGGGGCCTGTTTACATATGGGTCAATAAACCTTTCTGCTGTTGTAGTCATTTACCTTTTTTTTTTTTTTTTTTTCCTTTTTTTTTTTTTTTTAACATCAAAACCATAAATCTTACAGTATTTTATTGTGTTTTTAATGGTATGAAGTGACAGAATTTAGCACACTATTGTGAGCTGTTTAAAAATGTTTGACAAAAAAAAATGTATGAGAATTACTTACTTTGTATTCTGTCTTTACTCACACATACTTAAATAAAATCTGTACAATCAGTTCTCTGGAAGTTTTATAGAATTATTGGAGAACATCAGAGAAACAGCATCATGAAAACAAGGAAGACAACAAAAAGGAAAGGGATGAAGTTGTGAAAAAGTTTAAAACAGGGTTAGGTTGTTAAATCATTTCTGAAGCTCAGAGGTTTGCTCAATCTATGACGAGAGAACTGTGTTGGATTAAACAGAACCCATGAGTACAGCAATGGGAGCGTTCTAAAGAGGAGGAACTGCACAGGTCCACAACTCATTTTGGATAATTTCAGCAGTAAACTATAAAGTTTAGATACCCTCCCATTAAAGAAAATGATAAAATCCCACCAGTAATTCAAATAACAAACAACTGAAATAGTGATAATAAATAAAAATGTACTAAAGGAAAATTTTGTAAAATAAAATATGAATTTTACAGTTTGTTCATAAAAATAAAAAACCTAAAGAACCCTGCTCATGAACATTAAAACAAAACACCATACGTAAACTTTCCTTTATATTTTTAATAGGTAAAAAAAAAAACCCACTTTCACTTCATTAATAAAAAGCAATGCAAAACAAAAAAAAACATTTTGGCATAAATGAAAAATACAAGTCGATCAAAACTTAAACGTGTCTAAATGAACCAGTTACTCCTAATCTTAACCCACTAGCAAATCTAGGGCAAAACGTGTTTAATGATTCTTTTCATGCAATCTGATAGATTTTTAACTCTTCAGACTTTAGAGAAATGGAATGAACAAAAATGCTTTTCTCTATGTGTGTACCAGTGGTAGACACACCTCCAAACATAGCGTGGTTTATTTAAGTCAACGTTTGACAACATATTAGCTAACAGGGATTTCTCCTTCTGATTTTGATATTGGATATCACTGGAATATTAATATCGGATTTTATGGGCCAGAATCTAAAATCTATGATATTTTCATGCTGATAGAAACATTCTGCTTTTATTAATAGTTTCTGTGACTTATTGGTTAATTTTTCATAGCTCAGTTGTTTTCATACAGTAGCTTTTGTTGTTGACATTCTACAGTATAAAATAAGTCATGAAGACTGATCAGGTACCAGGTCAATATCGGTATCGGTCAACTCTAAAAGCTGCAATGTCTGTATCGTATCGGAAATTAAGGAGTTGTATCAGGACATTCCTATCAGAGGGTAAATATAAATACATGCCACACTTTTCAGATACAGTACATATAATTATAAATAATTTAATAATTAAAAAACTCAGTGTCTGTTTAAATATTTTTTTTTACAGTTATATACCTCTTCCTCTTCATCTCTCACATAAGACACCTCAGTATAATACATCAATACTGCAGTGCAAGTATTTGAACTGGTGTAATTACTGTTATTTCTGTTAGCATGTTAGCAGAGTAACTCACGCAGACAACAGGGGATACTGTAGCACATCAACCAGTTTCCTTCAGACTGATGCCCTTTTATTTAAAAAGACACAGGTGCATTCATTCAGTCACTAATTAGGTCACATGACACTCTGCAATAGGATTGCTTGGTTCCAAAAATAAAAGTAAATAAAAAATAAACAAATCAAATGAAAATGAGAGCGCAATATTTATAAATCTCAACAATTTCATAGATTCCATTTTCTTGCTGCTGCTTTTAAGTGTCAGTTTACCATTTGGAAACTAAACTGGCTGGGTTAAAAAAAGAAAAAAAAAGCATTCATTATTTTCACATTATTGGCAATAAAGAAATTAAATCATTAATTCAATCCAACTGAAAACTAATTTGGCCCTTGTGGCCAGCTATCAAATTTTATTTTTTGCACATGATGCAAGTTAAGTAAAAGATGTGTCTTAACTGAACAGAAATTGTGTTGTGTAATATGAAGATAATGTAACTACAGACTAAAAGAACTGATAAAAGCCATAAGCAGTAAAAGACTAACAAGAAAATCTAATTAAACAAGAAAAGTCCAAACCTACTAAAAATCAAAGCTATGGAAGGCAGTGTTCCAATGCAATTTAGGAAGTTAATAGTTGATAGTGAACTGCACATAACAGGTTTTAGAGAGTTTTAGGTCTTAAAAAAAATTTTCCTTTTGATGAAATCCAGATATTTCGTCATTTTCAAGAGAACACAGATCTAAATAATTAAATTGTTCAATATAATCTAATGTTTCTCAGGACGTTTCAATGCTTTAGTTAGGTAAAAATAGGCTCTCAAAATTAACAAACCCAATCTGCATATTTCAGTTAAAAACAAAGGACATCAATAAAATCCTTTATTTTATAGTTCTCCCTCCCTTTCCTTCTGTAAAAGATTAATTAAAGGGCAGTAAAGCTTCTCTGGCACCCATGCATGGAAACCTGCGACCCCCTGATCATCCCTCTCAAAACACCTGCCTGACACTTGATCCAAGCGCAAGTGGATGATGAGCGTTTGGGGAGACATCTGACTTGAAGCTTGATGGGCCACAGCGGTAAACTTATTTGAGCCGACCCTAGTGTTGCCACACCAAACTACAATAACATGATACAAGAGGGAAATAAATATACTCATATTTTTACTGGTTCATATTTGCTATGCAGATATTAAATGGAAATTTCCTTAAGATGTTACCACCGCTGCAAACATACAAAGAAAACAACATTAAACGTGTAAATAGTGCCTGTTTGTGTGGTTAGTGTGTGGTTAAAGTTAAAAGAAACAGGAAATCATAGGCTAACTACATTTTATTTTATGTGTTGTAAAACGTTACTTTTGTAACAACCGTTCTAAAATCTCTGCTATGTGGAAAAATAGTCATGCTCTAACTAATAGGTTTTTTTTTAAGGTAGGTCATTATAACATTAGTCTAACCAACCTCCGATGTGGGCTGCCAATTTTGGGGGGAGGATTCTTTAAGCTAATATTGCTTTTTCTTCCTCTATTTAAGTGATTAAAACAATAAAAAAGTCTCAATTTAAATAAAAAAGCGACATTTATGAACAACAAATCAACAGAAACAACATAAAGGGAGCAGCAATGCATATCTTTACTTGATCGCAAGGCATGGCTGCTAAATGTATTAATTAATCAGTGAACTCATGCATGTATCGGCCTGTGCCGATAAAGGGAAAAAGAAATGCTATATGGGTCCAAAATATTGAGCAACTGATGTATAGCTCTAAACCTTAGAGGTTGCAGTGAACTCTGATCTACAGTGATTTCCACCAATTTTCTATTAAAATCACAGACTATTATGGACTGGTTCACCCAAGAAGCTTTATTTTCTTTTTTTCCCCAATACAAGCTGGGATTTTGTCTGGCTTTTTGTTTCAAAGCATTGTCCCACTCAAAAATCCATGCTCATTGCTCTCATCAATATTCTTTCAGTTTATCGTTTAATTAATATCCATCCAAATTTTTAAGCCTGTCAGAACTATATATTGAAAAGTAGCCCAGATGTTTTTATTTACAAAGTTTGCTGTGTGTTTGGTGTTTCTGGGTTACTTCGCAATAGCTTTTATCCTTCAAGCATAGTGTGGTTATTAGTGTCTAAAGAAGTTTTTATTTGGTCCCTCTTCGCTTTTGGATAAAACTTTGAATAGGCTTACACATGTCTTTTTTAAGCAGTATTCCGTAAAAATTCAAAAAAGTATACACTGGACTTGGTTTCCAAGATTTGAAGACGTTTCACCACCTCTCCAGAAAGCTTTCTCAATTCAAATGTCTGGATCTGCAGTGAGTTTGGGTCTTATATAGACAAAGCCTTGTATCGCTTGGAAACATGCAAATGTCTTCAAATCTTAGAAACCAAGTCCAGTGGATATTTCTTTTGAATTTTTACGGAATGACTATGACCTGGATGACTGAGAATCTCCATCAGCATATTTTTAAGCAGTAGTCTTTTGAAGAGTGAGCATAGAGGCAGCTGGGGTTAATCATATGTAAAAACATTACCTTACGAAGAAAATTGTTGAAAATGCTTAGTTTTTATCATCCCCATTGTTTATTTATTTATTATTTTTTTTATTTCCTTTATTTAACCCCGTTGAGATCAGGATCTCATTTTCAAGGGGGACCTAGATCTGCAATACACTGCAACCTGGTTACAAAAATAAAACCAATTAATACATATGCACAAATATAAAACAAAAAAAAAACAATTTAAAAGCAGTGAGACTGTTTAATAGAAGCTTATTGTCTATCTTTAAGAACCGGTCGAAATAAGTCCAATGACATAGTGTCTGACATCTTGAGCTCAGACTGGAGCTGATTCCACGCTGCAGGAGCCAACACACTGGATGCTTTTTTTTTTATACTGGACAATTAAGGAAATCCTACATATTGTTTGGGAAAATGTCAGTTGCATATTTGTCAAACCTTCTTTGTGCTGTTCCTGATTATACTCCAGGTATTAAAATAGGAACACAAACATTAAAAATTGCTAAGGTAAAGAGGGCAGATCTACTCCTGCCAAAAAAGTTACACACCGTTTTAAATTTTTCACTCTATGCAAGGCAGAAAGTTTGCAGAAAAACTACATTACTGACCAGAATCCTTAAATCACTCCTAAATGAGACGTCTTGAAGTAAAGAAAATAGCTCTAATAACAATAATAGAGCTTCTTTCTATTATGTTATAATCAGCCCAACTCTTATGCAACAATTTTCCAGTGTTCCTACCAACCTTCATTTTTATTTCTCACTGAAAATCTGATGGTTTTTGCAGCAGCCACGCCATCAATCACACACTACCCGGAAAAAGAAAATCAATTTCCAGGAAAACATCAAATGAATAAAAGCACTTCATTTCCACAGACTTGATGAATCTTTACAGGTAGATATAAGAGCCCAGCTGTCAAACTAAAGATAACACTGAATTATTGGTCTCTTTAAAATTAAAGAAAATAATCCTCCAATAAATTCCCCTGCTCAATTCTTTTTAACAGAACTATAGACAATCCAGTCTTTGCAGAAGACTAAACTGTTTTTTTGTCTCTTATCTTACCTTTTATTAAACTCTAATGGTCATATTATAAAAACCCAAAACTGTCAGAAATGTTTGAATATCAAGACAAATTCATTTTAACAAGGAAATGATGTCATGGTCTTGCTAATCATGGGGACAAAAGCTGATTCGAAAGTTTTTATCAGACCTTTTATTTCCATAGGGACTGAAAGCCGTTAAAAGTACAGTGCTTAAGGGTGTAAACCGTTTGTAAATGATTTTACAGCTAATTCAAAAGGTCCTGCAAACATACAGAAAAAGACTAATCCATAAATGCATGAAAAAATGCTGCGAAAGAAAAAAACTGCCGTCAAAGAAATTTTCTTTGACTTTTAATTTGCTGCTATATATTTTTTTATATTTTGAGTGCAGCTTCATTTCTTTGCAGCGTTCTTACTTTGCATATTTTTTTCTATTTGGGTTTTATATTTGCAGCACTTTTGAATTTTCTATGAAAACAAGCATCAAGATAATGTTTGCACCACTAGGTCATCATACAAAAGGCTTTGTGTCAAAATGTCTGTTGAATGACTGTTTAGGTGCCACTAATGGTAGCACTGTATCGATACTTTTGAAAATGACTATCGTATCCGGATACAACCTTTCAATATCAATACTTTTTTGAGTATCGATACTTTCGACAACCCTACTTGCGACCTGTCCAGGGTGTATCCCACCTCTTGTCCATAGACAGCTAGAGATAGGCACCAGCACCCCTCGCGACCCTACTTGGGATTAAGCGTGTCAGAAAATGGATGGATGGATGGACAACTGAATCCGTAGCTCACTTTCAAGAAGATAAAGATATAAAGATAAAGATTAAAATGCAGCCCTTTGGGGGGAAGTAGTGTTCCCTTCTCTTTTGGGGCCAATAACCACCCCAGAGAAATGCAGACTGCACCAGTAAGGGCCTCTGGCGTAAAAATATTTCATATCAATTATGAAAATCACATTATTTAAAGTCAAGGCCCAGGTTGCCAAAGACCGCCACTGATGCTGATGACCAACATGGTACCAGTGGGAATTGGTTTACTGTTGGTTTGCAGAAAGAGATAAGACATATATTATGTCCAGGAGACACAATATATGAGGAAAAGTAGCAAAGCTTGAAGCTTGGGGACAGGGTTCAAGCTGTTCTACCATGGTGTGGATGGGAAGACAAATGGTGTAGAAGTTATCCTTAAGGAAGGACTACGTCATACCTATTTTTGAAAAAAGAAAAGAAGATTTTCAGACAGCGTGATGAGTCAGAGGATCCAAATCCAAGGTGTGATGTTCAATGTTGTTTGTGCTTATACCCCACAGGGAGGGTGTGAGATGGAGGTGAAGGAGAAGTGGATGAAAGATTAGATGATGCTGTATGGATGTTCCTAGAGATGAGAATTTGATTATTGGAACAGACGGGTTAGGTATACTTTATGTGAGAAGAGGCAGGAACAAAGGGTCCCCTACAAGAGCAAAAGTAGGACCAAAAGTTGGATTACATACTATGCAGACGATATAACCTGAAGGAACTCAATGATTACAGGTAGTAGTTGGTGAAAGTGCTGCCAAACAACACAGGTTGGTGGTGAGCAGAATGACTCTAATGGTGAGGACGATGAAGAGGGACAGAAGTGGAACGAAGGACAAATTGGTAGAAGCTAAAAAAGGAAAGCTGTGTGGCTTTCAAGGAGGAGTTCAAGCAGATTTTGGCTGGTGAGGAGGTGCTTCTGGATGATTGGACAACCACAGATTTCAATGAAAGTTGGACAGCAAAGAGCATTAATAAAGACAGTCAAGCTGGAGAGAAAGATGGATGTTCAGCAGGTTAGGGTGATTAAGGATCAAGATGGAAACATATTGACAGATGCAACAAGTGAGAAGGGAAGATGGAAGGAGTATTCTATGAGGATAACAAGACAGAACAAAAAGCAGTGGAAGTTACAGCTTTGGACATAGAAAAGATTGGTAAGAATGAAGTAAAGAAGGCATTAAAAATGATAAAGAGTGGAAAGGCAGTTTGTTGTGATGACATAACTGTAGAGGTATAAAAGTGTCTAGGAGAGACAGCAGGTTTTTATTAGACTGTTTAGTGAAATCATAGAGACAGAGAAGATATCTGAGTTATAGATAGGAGTGTTTGTACTTTACCAACTTTAAAAAACAAAGCAGATGTGTACAGTTGTGGAAACTACAGAGAAATACAGATGATGAGTCATAGGGCTGGGCGATAATTCAATAACGATATATATCGATCGATAGACGTGTGGCGCAATAGAAAAAAATAGGGTTGATAAAAGTTCGATAAAAAAAGGCAGTTTCCCTTCTTTCTCATTGTAGCCTAGCATGTAGGTTTATGCTAGTCACTACTTCATCCCAACCAAAATAAATATAACAAATAAATGGACCCCCATTGGGGGGTCCATTTATTTGTTATATTTATTTTGGTCCCTTTTTTAGTCACTTTAGTTTATTCTTTGTCAGTATTTAATAACATAACTCAGGTTTCTTAAGTTATTTTTCTTTAAAACAATTATGTTATGGTTAAAAAAGTTGGTTAAATAAATATTTAATTGGAAGTCTGTGTTTGTGTTCTTTATTAAAATTAAACCATTTAGCAATATAAAATGTCCAGGCAGAGCTGCACATAAAATATGGTCGCAAATCTTTTCAATAATTATCGATATCGATCAATATGCATTTTTTTTTATCGATAAGCTTTTTTTTCTATATGGCCCAGCCCTAATGAGTCATACAATTAAATTATTGGAAAAGCAGTGGAATCTGGACAGAAGTGAGCATCTGTGAGCAGCAGTATGGTCTCATGCCAAAGAAAAGAACTCAGAAGGACCTGCATTGGGTTTTGGGAGACCTAGAGAGCATATGACAGAGTGCCAAGAGAAGAGCTGTGGTGCTGTGTGAGAAAGTCTGGTGAAGAAGTATTAAAGCAGTGCAGGACATGTATTTAAGCTGTAAAACAGTGGTGAGGTGCTGTGGGGGAGTTAAAGGTGAACTTGAGACTGCAACAGGAGAAAAGTATCAGGGGATCTGTGTGATAGAAGAATATCAGTGAGAATGAAAGCAAAGGTGTATAAGACAATGGTGAGACCTGCAAAGGTGTACGGTTAAGATACA
>NW_015150591.1:549029-556852 GCF_000732505.1 Cyprinodon variegatus
ATTTAACCATTTATTACTTTTGTTGTTGTTGTTTTTAAGTAATTATTTGGTCTCATTAGCTGTAATGTTTTTTTAAACGAGCATGCAAAAAAATTTGCTGGATCTTTCATTAAACAAGTGTTATTTTGCAGAAAAACAGCTCAGTCACATGATATGTGACTTAGCATTATATGCACATTTTATGCATTTTTTGTTTCATTTCAAATATTTCTTTTTTAAGTTCTAAAGTTTTAAATCCATCCATCCACCAACCATCCATCCATCCATCCAGACAGGCACGTGTGAGAACATTAAGACCCTAGGCCAGGGTTCAAACCCAAGACCTTTTTTCTCCAAGAGCTAACTTTACCAAATATTTAAATATTTAATTATTTTAGCTGTTTGCTCATAGCCAAAAATGAATCACAACCACAGCAAAATATACACAAAAATATACATAATTAAAACTATATGAAAGCAGGTTAAAATAGTAACAGTTGAGTCATTGGTTCAATTGCTTCTGTTGGATTTGGGGGAGTGGGGGAATTAAGTTTGGTCTCCACAACAAGTAAAAACAAGCTTTTCTATTTCCTCTAACATTTCAGTGTTATTTTGCGAGTAAGCCGACTTATGTCAGAGTGACTTATGTTTTCACAGACACATGCTTGCTGTAACCTGTATGATATAGGATCTTTGGGGGAAAATATTACAGATGACGTCACCTTGTCTCCAAGTTGCATCACATAAACAACAGCCGGATCTGAGCAGAGCAGGAGAACAGGCGGTTTGGTGGAACGCTGTGATATTTGTCAGCGCAATCCTGGAAGCAAACATACAGCTACCCACATCTGTCACAAAGTGTACACATACTTGTGTCAGACTCACACATACAGCACGATCTCAGAGGGATTCGCAGCTTCACCTGATGATGCAAGGTGTTGCTGAGGCAGCCAGTAAAAACACAGACTTATGGCCTGGAACACAGTGCTGAACATGAACGTACCCGAGCTGCAGACAAGCGAAACGCCAAAGTAACATGTCAGTGTAGCTGGCCATAACAGTAAATAAGAAGGACATGATTACTGGAATGATTAAACAGTGGGCTGTGGTTCCCGCTCTTATTTTGATTGCTGTTGATGTTGTAGGGGTGTAACACAGTGGTAAAGAGGATATATTTGGATATGCAGTCTAAATGATTTCAGAGGAAAGGAATTAATTAAGGAGTTGCAATTCACAGTTTCCCAACTTAATTTGTTTTACTTCATTATTATTTGTTTACATTTTGCTCTGCTCCTCACAGCAAGGCTGGGTGCTCATTCTTTCCACCTGTGCTAACCACACAGCCTCCCAATTAGCTCCACTCCGCTCACCTTTGCCACCTTTATATCCTGGATCCTTGTATCCAGTCAGATTTGTTTTGAAAGCTGCGTGAGTAGATTACCCAGGGTTCTTTCCCTGCCTTTCCAATCACATCTTGTTTTTTTACTGGGTTTCATCATCTGGACATGCCCTTATTGGAATCTCTTGCTGCCTTTCTGGTGTTCTGGACCACAAAACTATTTCTGATCTCTGACTTCTGACTTCTGATCCTTTGACTGAATCTCCCTCCATGTTTCTGATCCATTCTCTGACCATCAATTCAAGCCTCATCCTCGGTTCTGTTTGCATTTTCTGTCAGTGGCTTTTCCTGTGAAGAATCCCCTCGAAATCCCAAATCCTCTGTAACCGCCCCACTCCGCTCCACTCTGCTTGAGACATCTGCGAAAAGCAACACCCACAGCCTCTTTGTGTTCCTTGGAGCTTGAGGAAAGCATGAGTGATATCATTATTTGATCATTCATAGGAACGAAGTATGAGGTAATGAAAGCTTAATCTAATATGACATAATAAAAAAAAAATTCCCATCAGCATCTAGCTTATGTGCACCATACAGTTTATTTTCATTGTGGGACTTTGTAAAAGTGATAACTAGGATCATACAAAATTGGTTTGTTCTCTACTTCCAAAGTCTGTATCTCTTCATCCATGCCTGTTATAAGAAGATTCTTTTGAAGATGTGAGATACGCTTTTGGAAGTTTGTGCTACTGGATTTGATGAAACTTTTACGCCTTTCGGCATAAAATAAAAATTTTGAATGAGATAAAAAATCTGATTCCTGGTATGCTATACCAATAGTGTACATCCAATCAAACTGCCTTCTTTTCGGGGAATATATAAAATGTATGCTCTAATTAGTTGTTACTGATTTGTTGTAACCCTATTGTACTTTGACAAACCGGATATTCTCGATGTTTTTTTCTCCTGTTTGGTGCAATTGTGGATCTACTGTATACCTGACTGGCTTCCAATGTACCGGAGTGGAGTCAAAAATAGCTCAGCTCCATATTTTGAGCTGGACGGCTTCCAACAGACCGGAGCGGAGCAAATAATAGCTTGGCTCTGTATTTTGATGGTGAATGGCGGAGAAGACGTACGTGGACAGTGACGTTCGGAGGAGTAGCGGCGGATGTGGAACAGTTCTCATTGATTAAGATGACTGTGCAATTGCTCCGCAGGACATACGTGCATGGGATGGGGCGGAGCGGTGACAGTTGATATAGACTCTGGGGAACAGTCTGTCTCGCCTATCTTCACCAGGAGAAATGTCCTCCCCCGGCCAGCAGCTCTTACCGAAGAACCAACAAAAAAAAAGTATTCATGACTGAAATAGTCCTTGGAAGGTTAGCGGCTTCTGCTGAGAGTTCTTGAAGTTGTTCAAACATCCCACCCAGAAACTTGTCTCTCTTCTCCAGATCATGTCTGTAAGCCATATTTAAACTTAATACTCCTAATATGTTTAGCTTATTGCATGCATAATACTGAAGGGTATGTATAAACAGTAACTCATCCAACTGGGACCAGCTACAATAAAACCAAACGATATGACGACCAAACCTATTACTTTGACTTCTCTGACCAAAACACATGTGCCAGGGTTCCTACAGCATAAGGCAAGTTGAATTCAAGACTTTTTAAGACTTTTTAATGCCACTTGAAATAAAACATTTAAGGTCAAATTCACAAGAAACACAAGAAAAACCTGCTTGCGACAACTTAACCCAAAGGTTTATTTTAACATAAACCACTGCACTAATGTTTCANTTACTTTTGTTGTTGTTGTTTTTAAGTAATTATTTGGTCTCATTAGCTGTAATGTTTTTTTAAACGAGCATGCAAAAAAATTTGCTGGATCTTTCATTAAACAAGTGTTATTTTGCAGAAAAACAGCTCAGTCACATGATATGTGACTTAGCATTATATGCACATTTTATGCATTTTTTGTTTCATTTCAAATATTTCTTTTTTAAGTTCTAAAGTTTTAAATCCATCCATCCACCAACCATCCATCCATCCATCCAGACAGGCACGTGTGAGAACATTAAGACCCTAGGCCAGGGTTCAAACCCAAGACCTTTTTTCTCCAAGAGCTAACTTTACCAAATATTTAAATATTTAATTATTTTAGCTGTTTGCTCATAGCCAAAAATGAATCACAACCACAGCAAAATATACACAAAAATATACATAATTAAAACTATATGAAAGCAGGTTAAAATAGTAACAGTTGAGTCATTGGTTCAATTGCTTCTGTTGGATTTGGGGGAGTGGGGGAATTAAGTTTGGTCTCCACAACAAGTAAAAACAAGCTTTTCTATTTCCTCTAACATTTCAGTGTTATTTTGCGAGTAAGCCGACTTATGTCAGAGTGACTTATGTTTTCACAGACACATGCTTGCTGTAACCTGTATGATATAGGATCTTTGGGGGAAAATATTACAGATGACGTCACCTTGTCTCCAAGTTGCATCACATAAACAACAGCCGGATCTGAGCAGAGCAGGAGAACAGGCGGTTTGGTGGAACGCTGTGATATTTGTCAGCGCAATCCTGGAAGCAAACATACAGCTACCCACATCTGTCACAAAGTGTACACATACTTGTGTCAGACTCACACATACAGCACGATCTCAGAGGGATTCGCAGCTTCACCTGATGATGCAAGGTGTTGCTGAGGCAGCCAGTAAAAACACAGACTTATGGCCTGGAACACAGTGCTGAACATGAACGTACCCGAGCTGCAGACAAGCGAAACGCCAAAGTAACATGTCAGTGTAGCTGGCCATAACAGTAAATAAGAAGGACATGATTACTGGAATGATTAAACAGTGGGCTGTGGTTCCCGCTCTTATTTTGATTGCTGTTGATGTTGTAGGGGTGTAACACAGTGGTAAAGAGGATATATTTGGATATGCAGTCTAAATGATTTCAGAGGAAAGGAATTAATTAAGGAGTTGCAATTCACAGTTTCCCAACTTAATTTGTTTTACTTCATTATTATTTGTTTACATTTTGCTCTGCTCCTCACAGCAAGGCTGGGTGCTCATTCTTTCCACCTGTGCTAACCACACAGCCTCCCAATTAGCTCCACTCCGCTCACCTTTGCCACCTTTATATCCTGGATCCTTGTATCCAGTCAGATTTGTTTTGAAAGCTGCGTGAGTAGATTACCCAGGGTTCTTTCCCTGCCTTTCCAATCACATCTTGTTTTTTTACTGGGTTTCATCATCTGGACATGCCCTTATTGGAATCTCTTGCTGCCTTTCTGGTGTTCTGGACCACAAAACTATTTCTGATCTCTGACTTCTGACTTCTGATCCTTTGACTGAATCTCCCTCCATGTTTCTGATCCATTCTCTGACCATCAATTCAAGCCTCATCCTCGGTTCTGTTTGCATTTTCTGTCAGTGGCTTTTCCTGTGAAGAATCCCCTCGAAATCCCAAATCCTCTGTAACCGCCCCACTCCGCTCCACTCTGCTTGAGACATCTGCGAAAAGCAACACCCACAGCCTCTTTGTGTTCCTTGGAGCTTGAGGAAAGCATGAGTGATATCATTATTTGATCATTCATAGGAACGAAGTATGAGGTAATGAAAGCTTAATCTAATATGACATAATAAAAAAAA
This sequence comes from Cyprinodon variegatus, assembly GCF_000732505.1. Taxonomy (NCBI): domain Eukaryota; kingdom Metazoa; phylum Chordata; class Actinopteri; order Cyprinodontiformes; family Cyprinodontidae; genus Cyprinodon; species Cyprinodon variegatus. Next base: position 554,013 of record NW_015150591.1, read on the forward strand.
AATTCCCATCAGCATCTAGCTTATGTGCACCATACAGTTTATTTTCATTGTGGGACTTTGTAAAAGTGATAACTAGGATCATACAAAATTGGTTTGTTCTCTACTTCCAAAGTCTGTATCTCTTCATCCATGCCTGTGATAAGAAGTTTCTTTTGAAGATGTGAGATACGCTTTTGGAAGTTTGTGCTACTGGATTTGATGAAACTTTTACGCCTTTCTGCATAAGATAAAAAATTTTGAATGAGATAAAAAAATCAGATTCCTGGTATGCTATACCAATAGTGTACATCCAATCAAACTGCCTTCTTTTTGGGGAACAAATAAAATTTATGCTCTAATTACTTGTTACTGATTTGTTGTAACCCTTTTGTACTTTGACAAACTGGATCTTCTCGATGTTTTTTTCTCCTGTTTGGTGCAATTGCGTAGTGGTGATAAGTGGAGGCGTTGAAGAGACAAGGGTGGAACAAAACTGAGAAATACCAGCTATTTCTCGGTAACTTGATTTTGACGCTTTGTGTTTCGCGCTTCGCATGTGAGACTCCAGGGCCTTAATTCCCATCGTTCTGAGCTTGAATCGCTTCCTGCACAAAATCCACTGAGCCTCATGTATGTTCCCTGGTTTTAGCCATGGAGAAAACTCTTGGCTGGAGACAATTTTCATTACATTTACACTTGCTCATATTTTCCAGACAAAAAGTTAATGGCGAATCTCCCAAATGTCCCGGCCGCAAAAACGCTTTTATTGGTTCCGCTATCGGGACGGAACCAATAATGGCGAGCCATTATTTTTTTTAAATAAAAAAAATAAATTCTCAAATGTAATGTTTTATTTAGATTACAAAAATAAATCCTATTAAAAATAATCCTATTTATGATGTTTTAAAAATTAAGACCTACGAAAGACCCAAACTCGGTCCTCGAGGGCCGCTGTCCTGCAGGTTTTAGAGGTTTCCTTGCTCCAGCGCAGCTGATTTTAATTGAAAGCTGATTAACAGGCTTCAACTCTACTGCAATCATGATAATCAGCTGTGCTAAAGCAGGGAAACCTTTAAAACCTGCAGGACAGCGGCCCTCGAGGACCGAGTTTGGGGATGCCTGTTCTAAAAGATGGTAAGAAGTATATCACAATCACGTTATTTACTGATGACACAAAGCAAATGTATTTATTACATAGCATGTAGTAGTTACATTGAATTAGGCAATAAATCAAGTACTGGACAAGTTTTAACAGGGATACCACTTTGTGTTATGACCTCCCTCCTTGATTTCAAAGAGCAGTGGTGGAAACTTACAACAGAAGAATAAAGTGTCCCTCAGAGGATTCAGTTTAATTAACATAGATGAAAGGGAGAAATATCAAACACATCATCTGGCGTAAGAAGCTTTAGTAAGACAGTCCTTTCCTTTTGGATCAAAGTATTTTATAAGACATTAAATGTAGTAACATTGGTTCTATAAGTTTAAATTATTTGATTCATTATGTTTGCATAAAAAAAAAACTTTTTTTAAACAAATGTCAATAAAAAAATAAGATTATCTATTTCTGCAACCATTTAATTATATCTTAGTTAAAGGAGAAATCAATGTACAATGTACAAGTCCCATAAAGAACACTGTGTATGTTGTTACAGCAGAAAGTAGGAACAAATACCTCTCTTTTTATGTTTTAGTTTTTGTTTGTATACACAGAATTCCATACAGTAAATAAGAGAGGGGTCAAAGTTAACAAATTTAAGTGAGTCATTCCATAATGACGTCAGAAAAATCTCAAAATGTGTGGGAAGCTTCTGAAACCAGAAACCAAGCTTTGAAAAGTGGAGGCTGACCACAAATTACTGCATGTCTAGTCTGATAACTTGTGATGATTGCACATACATAGTAAAGCCTCATCAGCTTGTGTTCTGTAAGGCCTTGCAACTACCATGTCAAAGTACATAGGTAATCTCAGGACATGTCTTTGAAAGAATCATTGTTCTGAATCAAATCTGCAACCTCAAATAGAAAAATAAAGCACAGGCTTCGGGTTAAGCTTTGTAATGAGGGTGTGAGAACGACAGATGAACATTCAACTGACAGCTGAAGAGAATAAAACCTGACCTTAGGTCAAGCACCACTGAAACACCAGGGTCTTTATAATGAGCTTGACATTGTTCCCTTCTCGAGCAAGTTTCAGCATTCAGCACAATTAACAACCTAATTAACCCTAACTCTCTTAATTAAATCAGAAAAAAACGGAAAACGTGTTTGTTGATGAGGAAACACCAATCGCCGATGATAGAGGTCACGAGCACCATAAACATTCAGTTGGCCAAAAAGGACCTTTGTTGTTGGACACCTGTGATGACAAAACAAGAATATTCCATTTGAGATTTTCTACTTTCTTTCACGTATGCATGCATGCTCGACTGTGAGTGTAAACATTTTGGAGGGCCTCCTTTTGTCTGGAATGCATTTTCACTGAAAACAACTGATCCAAAGTCAAGATTTTTCAAAGAAGCATGGACTTTGTTTTGAGAAAGACAAGCTGCTACAGGCAAAACAGGTCCATTTGTCAAAGGAGTTTTTCTCAGTATGCATTGTTTACGCTGCCATGGAACATAAATCTACAATTCACAACCTTGCCAATGACAATTGTCAAGTAATTAGCACCGCCACACAATCCCCAATATGGTTCAAAAAGGAGTGAGAAGGAAGATGCTTTTCAGTGGTCATGATCTGATGAAGTGAAGCACTTGATGGGGTTATTGTCATTGAATAATAATAAAAAAAAATCTTATTTATAGCAATCCCTGTATGTATATTGCAAAAACCCTTTTAGTAATACAAGCCTTTTAAAA
>NW_015150591.1:557353-558815 GCF_000732505.1 Cyprinodon variegatus
GCTAATCATGTTTTGGGTGTACTATTCCTTTAAACAAACTGAAGAATAGCAGCGAGGCATAAAAGTAAGCAGCTCTGTAGCCATTCTAAGCAAATAAACTAAATATTTTAACCCTAATTATAGACCTGATATCCACTGACTGGTGTTGCATTTACCCTCACTGAGGGACAATATAGGGTATTTCTATTCTAGACATTCCACTGTAGAGAAAATATTGGTCATGTATTTTCTTTTTTCCAAAGAAGAGGCTGATGCTTAACAGCATTATATGTCTTCTCCAAGAACAGACTCTTCTTACAGTCTGACTGAACAAAACTAGGTTCTTTTCAAACAGCAGGACACCCTGCACAGTCCACCACCACATACTGTATACCACTTAGCTCTTAAGAGGTTTAAACAGACTCTGAGGTGTTTACTCAGCAATGAAAGAGTAACTGGTTTGGTGAACAGGCTGCACATTTTGTTCCGAACCCAATGTGCTGCTTTGTGAATCTGACAGTCTGTAATAAAACAATAAAAGCAATGAAAAGTAAAGAGACAGGTTAAGTGCACATCTTTATCCTCTTTCAGGTTGAGATGTCTTTTCTGAGTATATAAAAACTAATCTGTCTTTCTAATTGTACTCCAAACCCTGGAGCAATACGTGATACATTTATCAAGGACTGTTCATAGTTAAAGCTTATATATAACTAGGTTTATTTTTTTTTTCTTTCTAGGAAGAACAGTCTTGTGTAACCAATAAATTAAGGTTCGACAAATATAAGTTGTTTCATTTCCTTCAAAGAATTGACGACAATTCTTTATTTGCAAAAAAGGAAGAAAAACCTACAGATGCAGGAACCTCGCAGGCTTTTCCCTTTCAAGCTACAATAGACGTCCTTTAATAGAGCAGCAGTGGAGAGAGCCGTTTAGAGCACAAGCATTTCTCTGACAAGAAGTGAAAAAGAAAATTATTAATTATTAAGTTAAATTTTCTTGAGTTGCTTTTTTAAAATATAGTCAGAGAAAAAGTGTTGTTAATATTAAAACCATGTTAAAAAATACCTAATCTGAAAGGGGAGGGATTATTGTTACTGATACTGAAATCCTGCAGTGTTATTAAATCACATTTCTGCCCTTGTTCCACAGCCTGATCATTTAAAATGATAATCTTACCAACATTTTTTTCGATATTGCTGCAGACATTCAGGTTATCTCTGAGGAGTGACTTGCCTTTTCCAGAGCTTAAATCAATGGCAGTTTATTGACTTTCAACTATCATTTAATCCAGTTAATTGTAAAGAATGCTTTATCTAGAAACATCCCTTTAATTCATTCTTCAAAAGCATGCAAATCAGTTTGATTTCAAATGCTTCAAATAGTTTTCATTAAAAAAACTCACCTTTATAAGGATGATTAAAGGAATAGTACACCCAAAACATGATTAGCCTTCATTTTCTACTCACCCCCATGCTGAAAAACA
>NW_015150591.1:559676-567222 GCF_000732505.1 Cyprinodon variegatus
TGTTTTTCAGCATGGGGGTGAGTAGAAAATGAAGGCTAATCATGTTTTGGGTGTACTATTCCTTTAAGCATATGGTGAAGTATTAAATACGTGGCTTTTATGTGTACTGATATTTGGAAACAACTTTACTGTTTCCAAAGTGTGGTTAAAGTACTATTAAAAAGCCAAAAATCAATTACGTTTATTTTCAGAAAAAGGCATGTTATCTTTTGACTTTCTGCCGCAGTAGTACGCGCATATATACGAATTTCTGATCTCAAAGTTGGACATTTGACCTGGAACTGCTTTGAAATTCAGAACTAGACCTGGAAAGTTGGACTAAGACAACCATAACAGCCTATAGGATTTAGGATGGCATGGACACATTTCACCAGCGAATAAAAAGTTCATACTTTAAGTGTTATTGCAATTTAAACAGGCCGTCTTGTGTCAGAACCAAAATAAAATATTCACCTATTCATAAGGGATGTTAAAGGAATTTGCAAAGGCTAATGATTTACTATATTTTACTGTTGAGTTTATCTGTGGAATTATATTCAAATCATTTGTCTTGAGCCGAAAAGGCATTGAAGCTTTTTTTCTAAAACGAAAGGTGTGTGATTGATATCTTCTCCCATTTTATTCTGGGAAGAAATGGAAGAAAATCTTAAAAAATATGAGAAGCATTGTCAAACATTTTAGGAGAAAGTCTTAAGTGTCTTAAAAGCCCGCAGCCTATCTAGCCACAAAGGAGGGTTGTGTGGAGCCAGGTTTAAGACCTGTCAGTGAACTAGCCCGCAGCAATGAATGAGTGGTGAATGGGGTAATAAAGGAGTGTTTTCATGTTGAGTTTTGTGACGCAGGTCAGTCCCTGTCTGGTCTTTGTCTCCCTGTCACACCAAAGGAACTCATTCATCCTCACAGAAAGATGGATGAACTGCTGTTGAAAAAGCTCCCGGGAGGAGGCTTGGTGTTTGTGTGCTTTTTGAAATGTGTGCGTGTGTGTGTGTGTGTTGCGGGTGGGGTGGAGGGGGCGGGAGGGGGTGGGAGGTGTCAGTGGGGGGGTTATGTTTGTATGAGGAAGTCACTATCATCTCAGTGACCCGTTTCCTCATTGGTATTATAGTTCAGCCCAGCTTATGCTTCCTTCTATGGACAGAAAGACGTCTGTATGAGTCCCAGACTTGTTTTTCCTGCACCCTTGTGTTATGTCATCTGCAGATGCATACATTTTTTTCTACCTACCCAAATACATATACCAAATAGGGTTCCACCTTGGCATGGTTGGACATTTTGAAGTCATTAAACAGTTCATTCTAGAGCAGATAGCGGACAGTTTTAATTCACTGTGCTGGTGCTTTTATGGAAAACTTTTTTAAATAATATGGACAAATATTTATCTACAATTTTGTTCTTATTGTTTCTTTTGAAGATAAAAGACCACTCAACTTTAATGAGAATAATCATAAACGAGCAAATTGTCTAAATGCAACATAATGTCTTAATATCTTTGTTTATTTTTTATATGCAGTCAAATATCAGCTGGGCTGCTTCAGTGAACAACTAAGACTATAAATGATGGAGTTGGGCCTGTTTTTCAGTGCTTAGTCTTGTTTCTCTCCTGGATTTAGCTATGGGCTCAGGTTTTACTGACTAAGTGGATATGCTCTCTTTTATCTCTTTTTCTTTTTACATGAAAAGTGACTCCGAACTCAACTGTTTGTTTCCCTGACAGAGCCCATTGTGGAGCTAATTTACTCCGCTGCTGCTGCATACATGCCTGATGTGAGGGATTGCTGTAGAATAAATGCAATCAGATTCTCTTCCTTATTATAATCTGGTTGAATTGTCTCTGTAAAGTTCCATAATGTAACAAAAATAGTATAAATGTGTTTTGTATTAGCACTATATAAATAAACATAATTTATTTGAATTTCTCATGCTGTACTCCTTTATGGTTGTGGCACGAAATCTAAAATATATTTGCATTAAGCTAGCAATGTACAGTATCCGATATCCACTATACCAATATTTTACAGCTCAACTAGCTAATAACCAATACTGCCAATAATCTCCTGTTGTATGCAGTCACTGCAAATAGCAGTTCCGCTATCTGTTTCGAAAATGTAACAAAAATAAAAATCACCACCACCAAACATTTTAACTTGATCATCTTCTGTGACAGACTCACTCATCAGCTGGATGCATTTGAGCCGCTGGCACAAGCAAAATCCTTTAAGTTCCTTACAAGTTGTTGAATCATACTAGTGGAATGGCCAATATTGTAATGTTGTGCATCCCTAATCATAAGAATCCCATCTGATGACTGAAATACACATATAGGTATACAGAGCAAACTTGGATGTGATAGTTGTATTAATAATAAAGCTATTATTGTCATACATTGAAAGGGAAGTTACTGATAGTTTACCTGTTATAGTTATTAACAATGTTCAAGTATTTCTGATACAGAGGTTCTATTCTGATACATAGTGATTTTCACACAAATTAATATGCTAGAAGGATCGCTTTCATTGTAAAGCTAGCATGGATGATTAACGATTGGCAGCTGATGTAAACACATGTCTTAGTAACAGTTCCAGTCAATCAGAGGGGTAATCTAATCTTGAGACATCGCACCCTCTCCTCTCAGCTCTATCTAAACAGTTCTTGCACGAGAAAACCAAACCTCCTCATAATGACAGAAGTTGCATCTCTAAAGCTTAAACCTCCTTTTTACACTGTCAGGCCACTAGGCAGGTCAGATGGGTACCTTTTGGTTTATATAATGGAAAAGTAATCAACCTAATGAACATCAACGTTGGGAGATCAGAATGATGTTGGTGCTCTGCCATGTAATGTAATGTAATAAGACAGTAACTAACAGAAGGCAGTAAAAAGGTTTAAGACACCCAGGCACAAAAAAAAAAGATCTTTAAGCTGTTTATAAAACAGGGAAACAGTGCCAGGAGTATGGATTTCTCAATACTGGGACACCTAGATAACACAGCGGAGAGACAAGGAGGCACTATAGATGTGGAGCATGCCGCTACCATGGCAACACACTGTGTGGTGTACGTGCAGAGTAGTTTGTGAGCTGCGAAATTGAAAGACATGTTTGTGCACACCTTATCTGTTACATGAAAACATGCTTGCACTGTCATACTACCTCCCTATCGAACAGATGCATCGACAACTGACCTTGAAACTTCCCCAGCGTTACATCATCAACACAGATGGCTGCACAGCAGTGTTGCTTCTAAAGTTTAAACTGAAAATCTAAATTAGACTGCTGAAATGTGATACCTGTGCTTCCTTATTACCTACTGATGTGTGAATTACATCCAATGGATCCAATAGAAGTCATATGAAAAAGATGAAAATGAAAATAAATGATATTCTGCCTTCATTCTTCAACAACTCATCAATAACAAAAACATTGCTGAGTGTGACAAGCCAACAAACCTTATCCAGGACCTAACTTAATTCCCAAAGGCCCACTTCTAGCCTAACCTGACTCCGCCAGATGGATTTGCTCCGCATATCCATCTGGAAACCTTCCGTTGAAGTAATTTTGGGAAGGGGTGAAAATACTGGTTAGCTGATTGGCCTATGTTGGTGATAGACGGGCCAAATAAACCAATCAAATCAACGAAACATAGGACGTAACAGAGCGACGACGAAGAGGAGCCAATTGATCGATCAAACTCTTGCTGAAACCAGTCGGGAGAAGAGCAAAAACATCTTTTTCCTCCAGAGCAGTGTTGTACTCTTCTTTCAGTGAAGAAATACAGTGTAATTTTGATAAAAGTTGCTCGATAGCCACGCTAATGCTAGTTTCATTGGCTGAAGCCGCCATGTTCTTTAGACTGAACTGTTGCGCTTCTCGTTGCGTCACTCCTCAACCAGCCTCAAAGCCAACGCTGATTGGACGTTCGTTTGGTGAACTGCTCCAAATTTTCTTCAATGGAGAGTCTCCAGACTGATTAGCGATTGAAATCTTGAAAGCTCAGGATGGTCTCACGAGGCTACTTCTAGCCAACTTTGACACAGAATTCTGCTAACTTCATAAATAGAACTTGCATGGTTTTGCTAATACTTGCTATATGATTTGCATCATAGTGAAATCTCAAGTTGGCAGGAATTGTTACTGGAGCCGCTGCTTCTTCAGGCAGGTATTTCAAACAGCTCCCTTTTGGACTTCACAGTAAGATCCTTATACAACAGTAGGGTTGCATAAAGCTTTAAGAAGGAAATATTCATTTATTTAGTGTCTGAAAAGCTGCACTACACAAAATGTTATTCTGTATACACTCTGTGCATACAAAATGACATTAAAAGTTGTCTAAATCTTCTTGTATCCTGCATGCAGAGCAATGATGTCTAGGACAGTGTGGTGAATGTTTCTATCAACAACAACAACATAAACACTGACACTGTTGATTCCCTAAAGGAGAGGAAGACTTGCATCTGATGATGTAGATGAGAGATTAATAAACCACACCTTGCGATCTATTACTGCCTCAATTATTATCTACGCTTTAAAAAAATGTAAATACTTACAAAAGGTCTACCTTTTGGCTAATTCTATGAAATAACCAGTAGTTCAAAAGGACAGTGCGTAACTAATTTGGCTTTTAATTAGCAAATAGTTCTGCTTTCATAAATACATTGTGTGTTATAATAATCACATAAAAATGCCATGTCACATCACCATCTTTGGTAATGGTAGCCAAACGGGGACAAAGTTGAAACAGGAGAGCCATACGTAATACTCTTTGCCCAGCAGATTCATGAGAGAGCAGGGCTTCACATCAGAAGTAGAGTTTTCAGCCTTTCTGCTGGACAGGGAAGGTAAATTAATTTAACAGTAATGTTTATTTGGGCGTTATGTTAGGGTGACCAAACGTCCGTATTTCACGTCCTGTCCCGGGCGTCCCGGGTTTTTTTTTAGAAAATGAGGAAATGTCCTGATTTTTTAAATTACCTTCATTGGACCATTACATTTACAGGCACTAGGGCACTGCGCACGACGCTGCGTGTGACGTAATCCCTGAGCCGCGTCAGTGCGGGCAGCCCTGTTCTTAATCAGAATATAGATATCGTGGCTGTCAGTACGCCAACAACATGCAAAAGCGCAAATGTATGTTTACCGACGATTTACAAAAGAGTTTCCCCACTTTCAGACCGGGTCGAGACAAATGGGAGGCCTTGTGCACAGTGTGCAAAGCAGGCACATATGTCTCGGTGTCCAATGGAGGTGCAAGGGATCTGAAAAGCCACCTGGACACCGAAAACAAAGATAGTGTATTGATATGTTTGTTCGTTTTTGGTACATTTTGAATAATTTTTGCTACACAAGAGGTATTTTTTGTTAATTAGCTCATTTGTTAATTTATTTTTACCAATAGCCTACAGAACAGACATTATTTCGTTCATTGCTGAAGCAATACATGAAACCCATGGATGACATGTTCCTCTTGAGTTGACTTTTAGTACTGTGGCTTGGAAATCTAAGCTCACACAGAGTAAACAAAAATGAACGGCACAGAAAAACAACAATGAAGAAAACAAAATTTAAGTTTTCACTTTAAGACATAAGATAAAAGTTATTTAACAGAAGTGTTTCTTGATATGATTATAAAAATGACAAGAATGGCTTGTTGGGTCAATGGACATGCAACATCCAAAAAATATCTCTTATGTATGTTTGCTCTGTCTCCTTGAACCCCAGTCGGCCTCCGCAGATGGCCGCTCACACTGACCCTGGTTCGGATGGAGGTTTCTTTCTGTTAAAAGGGAGTTTTCCTTTCTACTGTCGCTACAAGCATGCTTGGTGTGAGGGATTGCTGAGGAGTCAATGAGTCGATGCAATTTGACTGTATGATCTGGTTGAATTGTAAAGTATCTACGGGAGACGTGTCATGAATTGGTGCTATATAAATAAACTGAATTGAATTTAAAAAAAACGGGACTAACTTAAGACTCTGGAAATGTACCATATTTTTATGGAAATTATTCATGTTTCACTTTTGACCTTGTTTTCTCAAATATATGGTGGTATGATTGCAGAAAAACCTAAAAAATGCCCACAGGAATGCCTTTCATATTATGTGATTTATGTTTGTGTGTTCTGTTGGTTGTTTGATTACCAAACTACACTAAAATAACCAAATTACAGACTTATAATCATCTTATAATTTAAAGAGTTTTTCCTTTTTTCTCTGTTGAATCATATCTTCTGCAGCACCTTTAAGTTATTTCTTCTTCCTTTGCAACAATGAATTTTATCTTTTCTATTATAGCTTTCCTTTCATCCCTCCTCCAGTACTGTCTCTCCCCTCCTGATCCTAGTGACCTCAGTGATGCATTCCTGCACGCACCGGTTCAATGTTTGGTAAAGCGAGTTTAGCACTGTTAAAGGCTCCTTTGAAATAGCATAAAGAAAGAAACTGATGGGCTGTGTATTATCTGAATGCCTTTGCTCTGCACTCCCTGCTGGCACAGAGAGGAATTTAGACAAAAAACAAATCCTTTTCCAATGACTTATCTATTATGGCAATAGTTTTTTTTTTTTTTTTTATCCTTCAGAACATGCAGATCTATTTACGGTTCAGCCGAGGGAGGTTCTTCTTTAAAGTTAAGGGATCATTGAAAGTTTTATTAATGCAAATCCTGATGGATAGAATTTGGAATTCCACAAAGAAAGTATTTAACTCATCGTTTATCTCCCAGTCTAATCGTGTTTGATTAGTTATGGTGAGATTTACAGGCTGAAAACACCAGCCATTCAGAATCTTTAAAAATGCAAAAAAAACCAAAAAAAAACATAATTTATGCTCCAGTTTACAGTTTTAAATGGAAAACAGTTTCCAAATCTCTAACTGTGTAATAGCAAAGACAGCTTGATCATCTTCTCATTATTTCCTATTCTTTTGCACCGTGGTTGTTCAGTCTAAACTTTTTATTCTGTTTTATTACTTTTTTTGTTTACTTTAAATGTGTACATATTTAATGCAATACTGCGTACTGTTTGACCCAAGCATTAGCTTAATTAGAGATGTAATAAATACTTTTTCTGGTTGATGCTTCATGCGGGCTGGTCTTAAAAACTCTATGTAACAAGTCATGTGACCCAGAGCGCTTTTCACGTCAAGCTAAGCCCCCCTTAAAGGGGAATTTCGTTTTTTGTTTTACATTGGGCCCTTAATTTTACGTGATGACATCATATTCTACTCACCCTTATGAGTTTTGTCTCATTTGGAGTAATTCTGAAGATATTCCGTTAGGTTATATCCAAGTAACGTCTTCCTATGGGCAACGACCTGAAGGCACAAACTGAACTGTTCATAATTTATTCTTTATGATACACCAGCATTCATAACTAGTAGGTGAATCACTGTTCCCCAGACATCCGCGGTTATATTTTTTATATTTATATCTTTTAAAAACAAAGTGGCGCGTTTGCCCATAGGAAGACGTTACTTGGATATATATATATATATATATATATATATATATATATATATATATATATATATATCAGTGTGTGAGTGTGTGCGTGAAT
>NW_015150591.1:567291-621420 GCF_000732505.1 Cyprinodon variegatus
TTTACCATTTACCCTATAACCTAAAGGAATATCTTCAGAACGGCTCCAAATGACACAAAACTCATATGGGTGAGTAGAACATGATGTAATAATGTAAAATCAAGGGCCCAATGTAAAAAAAAAAAAAAAAAATTCCCCTTTAAACACCATAGCTAACGGAGCAATAAGCTGATGTTGGGAAACAAAGCAGATCTGACCTTTACCTGATCAGACATATTTGTTTCTCTGATGAATGTGGTCTTATCTTTCCCAGTAACTCCACCATTTCTCAATCTGCTGGTCCAAAGGAGTCTCCTATCAGATTGAAAACACAGACTGAGTGCCCCTATTGGCTAAAGCTTACACAGTGTTGCTTTAAGAATGCTCCATTCATTAGCAAAACATGAAACCATGCACTTTGCAACCACAAAAAATCCACTTTTTCCTGTAACAGTAGTCATTATCAAACTATTCCATATATTATAGAAACCCAGTAATTATGTACATAATATACTACAATTACATAATTAGTTAAATGGGACAGAATATGTAGGTTTACTTTTTTTAATTAATAAAAATCTACACACCTAAACAATTCCACTGAAGGTCTAGCAGCTTTGTCTCTATCCCAGTCTTAAATCTGTTACCAGCTTTATTGTTTTCTTTGTTAGTTTCCTGCTATTTAGCTCCATTCATCATCCCAAACTCTGCCAGCTTCCCTATCCTGGATGAACGAATGCCATCCCACAACATTATGCAGCTACCTCCATGTTTTTTTTTTATGGATATGCTCTATTTAGGCTGATGTGTATTGTTAGTTTTCTGAGACAATTAGTTTTGTTTTACTGTAACACATGTTTGTCTTGTCTTTTACATCCCGCAAGTAGATGAATTAGATCAAATGCCTTTAGCCTCATTTTCATCTTTAAGAGGAACATCCTGATTTTTTTATTCTTTTTTTTAGATTTTATGACCTAAACCTGCTTTAGACTTATTCAGATTTGATCTCTGACATGTTTGCTGTGTTCCTTGAGCCTAATTATGGAGTTTATCCACTAATGTTCTCAGGCATAGGCCTTTAGAGGTTGGAAGTATCTATTCTTGGATAAAATAATTTAAAATATTTCATTGTAAAAGAAAAATAGTTTTAATTTACACCTATAGGTTTCAGAACAAACAAAGCTGGTTTTATGGCAAGGTGAAAAGGAAAGCACCAGCTAGAGTAGAAAAATTCAATTTCTTTGATTTCTAGCTTATTAAAAAATATTTAGTGAAATAGAAAATGAATCACATTAAATATAACTGTTTTTTACAGTGAAACAATATCAATGAATGATCAAACAGAATTAGTTTAATCTGCTGTTATGCCTGCTCAGATTTTGAGCTACATTTTATATAACATTATATATAATTTTGGTTCAATAAAGCTTGTGCTTCCAATAGAAGAGTAAGATGTCCCTGTGTTTGAAGCTATAAACGCTTTTATTTCGATGAAAAATGTTTTCCATTTTATACTCTGAGATTTTTAAAAAAAGCAGACAAAATATTTAATTGCAATTCCTTGACCTCTTATCGAAACAAACATATCAATGGATAAAACACCTTCAATGATAAAGTGAATCATATTTATCGTAGCCAGATGACAAAACAACAAGGACGGCTTCCTTTTGGGAAGATGCCATTAGGGCCAGCTGGCCGCCGATGAAAACACCTACACAATGGAGGGAGACAATGGAATTAAAAAACCAACTCTTTGACCCCTTTTCCACATTAGCAGACAGTTAAATGTGCGCACAAAAACACACCTAGACTGACAAACAAGCTCATAGAATGTGGATATGACTAAAGTCCGGTGAGTTCAACAGCTCTTTACATCACATATATCCTGGTTGACTGCATTTCATCACACTGATCAACATGGCCAGGAAGTCGGGTCATACCTTGGTGGGATTCTCACAGATAAATGCTGCAAGAATGGAGGGAATATTTCCTGCCTGCAGTTGCCGTGACAACCAAACAGCTGCTATGGGACTGGTGATGGTTCTGTGATGTGGAAATTTTCAGCATGCGTGCGAGCAGACCTTACTAATCCGTTTATGACTTTGAGAGAATGATGGGAATAATATATATCATCATCATCTTCATTTATCAATCAGCTACTTTCAAAAAAACTGTGATGCTCAGGGAAAAAAATGATATAAATTAAATTATGAAGATGTTTTTTAACAAATGTGTGACGTCGGTCAGACATTTCTACCTTTGTAGAAAAAAGTGCTGCATTTTTCCTGTCCAGCATACCAGTACACCACTGCTGGTGGCCAGAACTGACAAAAAATGCTCACTGATAAGGTTCTTAACATGTTGTCTGACAACATTTGTAAGAACAGCATGCTCTGAGCTTTTATTGTAAAATGTTGGCACACAATGTACTGGAAAACAAAGCAATCTCTGGGTATTTCCACTCTTAGTGAACTTAATAGAAATCTTATGTGTTGAAGATTATGATAGACTGTTCTTCTGGGTTTGAACTGATGCCAGGCACATTTTTACTGGTTAGCATACGCAACCAGCACCACAGAAATTATGTTAAATAAGGCAAACATTTCTTTTGTAATCAAGATTTGATTTATCTAGAAAACCGTAAGGATTAGGGGCCAGATCTTCGAAGATTACAAATAAACTGCATGTGCAATTTCCTTGAGGTAGTTTGAGATCAACTGTAGAAGAAAGATGGTGTTCTGAGTTAAATTATATTTCTAAAGAACTCTACATATCTAGCCTTTCTCTAAGCATAAAGAAAAAAAATTAGGAAAATACTAAATTTAAATGTAAAAAAAAAAGAAATATAAAACATAGGGCAGCCTTTTTTGCCTGTTGATTACAGCCTTCTATAAAGATTGGCTGTCGCCATGCTGCATTTATTCATCCCCATCTCCAGGGTATTTCTGCATTGAGTTTACATGTTCTCCCTGAGCATGCATGGGTTCTCTCCGGGTGCTCCGGCTTCCAGTTCAAAAATGTGACTTTTAGGGTTTCTCTAAATTCTCCTTAGGTGTGAGTGTGTGATCAGGGTTGTGTATCTTTGTGTGTCTCTATGTTGCGCTGCGACAGACTGGCGACCTATGCAGGGTGTACCCCGCCTCTCGCCCGTAGACTGCCAGTGATAGGCACCAGCCCCACCGCCACCCTGACGGGGATTAAATTGGAGAAAATGGATCAACAAAAATCTTTATTGTGGCAATATATTTGGAGAGTGGTGAACGGGTAAAATTAATTCTCACATCCATAAGGACCTGTTAATTTGGGTTTTCTGATATTTTTTAAATGTGAAGCCACATTACTCTCCAAGTAAGTAGTATGTAAGTAAGTTCTTGTCTTTCAACCATTTGATTTCATCTTTTCTTCTGAGTTGTATTAAAAAATCTTCAATTTGCACACTGAAAGCAGGACAAACGATTTCACCTGCATACTTTTCAGTGTGCTGTACTGCAGATACTTGTGAGAGATATTTTGTGTTTATATCACTTTGTCAGTCCGTGCATATTTGTGCAGTGTGGTGGGACAGACAATAGGTCTTTGTCTTTCTGCATCCTATTTTTCCCCCGGTGCGCTGACACATACACAACTTGTCTTTGCGCCGTTTCCCTTGGCTTCCTTCAAGCTACAACAGCTGAGAGACAGCAAAACAGGAACAATCTGATATTCTCTTCCTGGCTCATATTTCCTGACCTAGCACCTCCCGCAATGGAGAATAAGAAAACAAACAAATGAATGAAAAAGAAAGAAAAAAACAGGCAATATACGTAAGGGCAGGGAGTGCAGATGCAGAGAGAAGGGGGGGATGGAGGTTTAGGGGGAAGAGCTGGGGGGGGAAGCTGTGAACATCGAATGTTTGGTTAAGTTGTTTGTGTTTTATGCTGGTTCACTGCAGTTAGGATGTGGTCTGAGATCTGAAAAACTGAATGACTTTAAGCAGATAGGAAGTTTATGTGTCGTGGGGTGTCTAAGCGACAGATAAAAGATAGTGTTAAATAAAAAAGAAAAGGCTACTTTATTTAATATACCATAAAATTAACTGAATTATAAATATAAAGTTAGTATTTTAACTTTCCATTATTGGTTGTTGAATCCAAAGTGAAATAACCAAACTTTAACTTATGTCCAAGATCTGATTGTCTCTTGTGTTTCTAAAAGCGCATTTTATTCTCAATCTGCAGATTTACAAATGGTAAAGAAAATTTTCTAAAAGTAGATTGGGAGGCAGATCTTTTAGTATAAGGCTCCTCTCCTGTGGAACCAACCACTTTTAGTTCATGAGGCCGACACCCTGTCTACTTCTAAGCCAAGACTTAAAACCTTCTTTTTTCACAAACCTTATAATTATAGTGGCTCAGGGTATCCTGAGCTACTGTATCTCTATAGTTATGCTGTCATAGGCTTGGACTGCTGGAGGACATAGGGACAACTTTTTCATCATTTTGCTTCATTCTACTTCTCTCTCAAATTTTGGTTTATTTGTTAGCCTAACTTTCAACTGCATGTTCCCTCTTCCTTTTTTCCTGTATTGCAGCTTCATCTGTCCAAGCGCCCTCCTTGGCCATGGCACATCCTGGTGGAATGCATGAACTGGACCACTGCAATCATCACCTTCAATTCTAGACAGTAGAGTTGGACCTTTCTTGGAGTGTTTAGGCCTGTTTCTCTCCTAGACATTCAGTAGTATTTAGTTTAAAAATTCCCCTATTTCAACGATGGGTCCCTGACAAGGCCTTTGCTGATAACCGACAGTTCCTTGGGGGTAATTTAATGCCCCACGATGACGTTATCAGTGAAGCCGCAACCCTAAGCTGCTAGACTGTACACCTGGAATACCCTGTGTTTTAATAAGTGGATGGAGTTGCTGTAAAAGTTGCAGAAAGAGGGGGATAGCTCCAGCGGCTGGAAACTGGAAGTGTGCTGGAAAATGGGGCCAATTCGGCCTGCTTTCAGTCTGAAGGGGAACTTGTAAACCTTTCCTACTGTACTATAACTATGGGCTTAGCTTTTACTGTGATTAACTGTATGTACTCTCTTTCATCCTTTGAACAAGTGGCTCAGACCTGCTTAACTGTTTCTGTCCTTTTTCTACCTTTGAAAGCATTTATAATATGTATATAATGTGTATCTGATTTTGTCTCATTGAACCTGCAGTAGGCCTCTAACAGAAGGTCTCTCACACTGAGACTGGTTCTGCTGAAAGATTCTCCCTGTTGAAAGGGAACTTTTCCTCTCCACTGTTGCTGCATGCATGCTCAATATGAGGGATTGTAGTAAAGTTTACCATCAAATATCTACTGTTTCTACAGTACATGCTGAAGAAATAGCAAATCCAACAAAGTCACCTAATGGAATCAGCTCAGTTTCCTTAGATAGAAAACCTGAATTATTATTAATATGAGCTGTAAATTGGAAAGGTATGTTAGGATGTAAATTATGATTTGGAGTAAAACCAAAGGAAAATAGTAAACAATATTTTATAGAGCTGAATTATTTCTTTGAAAAAATGAAAAAACCTGCATAATGTTTTTTAGCTAAAATAAAGGAAAGAAACTATTTTAAATATTCTAATACCGAAAGGTTTAGGTTTTTTCACCTTTGAATGAAAGGCAAAGTATAGAATAAACTTAATTTAAAGTATATATTGTAAACAGAATGAAAAAAACTGAAACTAGTTAGACTACAAAACTAAACTAAAATATGTGAGCTACAGTCCGTACAGAGAGAATACATTTTAAACTAAACCAAAGAGTTTATTTACAGTTTAACGCAAACTAAACTAAACGGTTTTTTTTAAGGTTTCTGGAGAAGGGGCACTCGTGCAAGCTTGAGCACTTGCACCAATATAAAGCTAAGAGGATACAAAAAACACAGTGTTTATGGTAAAAATATTGAGAAGACAATTTAACCATAAGGTTCATTCATAGATTTTTTTTTTAAAGTTTTGGAGCGTTAACATAGTCTGATACAAGGACCTTTAAGTCGGGGCATCTGAGGCTAAATTGCTGTTTCCAGTCATGTTCAATAACACGTGAAAGCAAGAAAAAAAGTGCAGACACAAATAAAGTACGGGTCAAGCTGCAGTGATAACACTAATAATCACAGAGAAATAGGTCGAACTGCAAAACACGGTGTTGTTTTATGAGGTACATTCTTTAACACAAACTGACACACACTTATGCATAATCTCTTGCAGTCAAACTCATGAGCACCTGATGTGCTGCGGTTCTGAAGAAGGAAGTGAAAACTCAGTCCATCTGCTTCAACAGGAAGTCAACAGAAGCCACATACAGGCGTGCTGACGTCAATTAGAACCACAGGAACACCTCCCCATAATACACACATATACACACGCACACACACACACACCGGCCTGCATAAGATACAGATTGCTAATAAATGATGCATGTTTGCCCCTGATATTCATATCAAACCCCACATCAACAATTGCAACATCGTAAAAGGCAAATTTAAAGCTGTTTAACTTTTTTAGGCCCATTTAAAGCTTGTCAGTTATTACTAAATACGTCACACAAATAGATGTAAAGCCAAGTTTTTAGCTCTTTGAATGAGAAAAAAAATGTTTAAAATTTTTTTGACCCAGTTTACTGAAATTATACCTAAAAAGAGAAAAATGCATGAGGGTGAGAACATAATAACAGAACTAACTCCCATTGCAGCCGTTTCACTTACTTTTTTGTCTTAATTGACCTAATTGGGGTTTTTGTTTGAAAACATGTCGTTTGCTGATTAAAATGCTCCCCGTTTTCAGTTTCACTGTGTATCATCTAGTTCTCTACAAATCAACAAGTCTACTGTTCTTGCTTTTTTTTTTTTACATGTCCTGACCTCAAGGTACAAAACGTTAAAGCTCAGGGCCTGAAGCGACCAGAGACACCGATGTGTGTGTCAACAGTTACTTATCTTATGAAGTTTTTTTTTTTTTTTATCTTCTTCTTAAAAAAAATGAAAATTTCCTTTGTAGCTCATAATGTTAGATGGTTAAAGTTGTAGGGAAACGACTGTTCCAAAGGTTGCATTTCCGAATTCTCCTGAGTGGTGCACGACTTAACACGAGTGAATAAAGCGAATGTGATTGGTTGTTTATCAAGGGGGCGGGATTGTTGTGGCAGAAGGTTCGTAAGCAAGTTTAATTGCCACTTAGCAACTTAGTGCTAGTAGGTTCCCAATGGGAAATTCCAAGTAGGACTTAGAAACGAGACTGTCAAGGAACGCTATGGACAGCAGAAACATGCAAGAGGAGGAGAGTTTAGTGTCGGAGGTCGTGAAAGAGTCTCCTCCATCATACATTTTTTATGTAGAGGAGGAAAGCGGGGACGAAGATGTTGTGGAAGAGGACGCCAGGGCGGCAGAAGCTTGGTTTGGTGTAGAAGGCTTCCAGCCGTCCATGTTTGAGCCCTTGCCTCGCAACGCTGCCAGTTCTGTTAGCTTTCAATCGTTGCGTATATTAGCTGCGACATATGAATCAAGATGCTATGACTGAAAATATTTGATTGACAGATGACCGTTGATATATGATTGGCCGAATTTAGGTGTTCAGGCTGACGTATAACTAACTGGCCTGCAGAAGATAACGAAAAAAGAAAACACAGATTTTAAACAGGATTTTTTTTAAATAGAAATTTCCTAACTTTTGGGACAATATAGAATAAAGAATAATAAAGAATAGATTTATATACATGTTTAAACCAGAATGATTTGACATTTAAATATGATATCTCCACGACCTTAAGTATTTATATAAATAAAAAGCATTGGTGAAGTTTTTCCTCTCCACTGTCGCTACAAGCATGCTTAGTGTGAGGGATTGTATTTGAGTCAATGAGTCAATGCAATCAACTGGTTTTCCTTAGATAGAAAACTTTGTATCAATCTGACTGTATGATCTGGTTGAACTATAAAGTGCCTTGAGATGACGTGTTGTGAATTTGGCGCTATATAAATAAACTGAATTGAATTGAATTGAAGTATTTCTTTATAAAAAAAAAAAAACTGCCATCTTGATGAGTGAAGACAATTTTCAGAATTTTTTTTTTCTGCTTGCTGTAAGGACGTAATCTCTGAGATCAGCTGTAATATTCAATCATTATCAGTATTTTTGGTTATAAAATAAGTTTTCTGTAAATTGTTAACAAACCAAACGATGTACAGACATGGTTGCAGTCAGGCTCTTCTCAAGAAATTTAGATGATAGTCATCTAATAGTTTAAATGCTCTGTAAACCTTTATTGATGAGCAACTAACTAAATCAAACTGAAACTAGTCACACCCTTTAGTAATACCAACAGTAACTGCATCCCACTCACTTCGATGTTGGATGGAAATGTCAGACTTATTGTCGTCATTCAATTTTAAGCAGAAACACAACCTAAACAGTAACAGAAACCCAAATTTCTTAGCTACTTTGGAGATAAGTCAAAGGTCATGTTTTTATTTTCATTTCAGCATCACATCGGAGAATGTGATTCATTTTTCTTTGCATAAAAATACAATAAAGGCCTAATGTTAACTAATTGTGTTATACCAGAGGTGGCAAGTTATATAATCTACTTTAATGCCGAAATTGGAGGTATGGAGAATGCATTAAGGGTTGAAAATAATAACTTGATTTGATTATAAAAGAAAAAATCTGCAATATATGTGCTTGCTTTGATCAGAATGGCTTTAGGCAAAGACAGACAAAAAAAAGTAGGGATTTTTTAAAAAATGTGTTTTCCACAAACACCAATACGACGTTATAGTGATCAGAAAGTCATTTGTGCTTGAATATACTCTCACATGCCTCACTAATTAAGACGTACAAGTGCACACACCACAGAGTGTAAACTTTTACACAATTGCTTGAAGTAAAACGTGATGAAAGACGAACAGGGAGTTTTTCTGTTATCTTAGAGCGGATTGCCGTAACACACCCAGCTGTGTGCATGGCAGATTGCATGTGCAAAGGCTTTTTATTTTTTTTTTAATTTCTGCAGTAAGTAAAAAAAAATAATCTTTGAACAATGTTAATGAGTTTGATGACAAACCAGTCTAGACCACAGTGTAGGGACTGCAGACAGATGGCTAAAAGTGAAAGTCGGCACGTAGGCGAGTTCAAGATAAAAAAAAAGAAAAACAAGATGAAGGAAGGAGTGAGGGATGTTTGGACTCTAACTAGAAGAACTAATTTGTGGAAGATCATCCAAGATGGATGCAAACCAGATTAGTAAACCCTTAAAAGAAGCCAGACATTTCTTACCTGGCAGACAAACTCTGGTGATGGGAGGCTGAGCTGTTGCAGCTGGAGACCTCCTGGTTAAACACAATTTGGAGAAAGAAATTTGATGTAATAAAACACACATTTTATGATTTATCTAGACATACATTTTTATTTTTCATTTCAAATGGACGTCATCATTTTGATAAAGAGTCAAGTCAGTTAGGCTGATAAGTTTAAGAAATATCCTGGTCATTAGCTTGTCAAAAGTACAGTAAGGCTGGATAGGAACTCAAATTAAGAATCAATTAGATTCAGATTCTCATTTTTTAGAATCGATTATTTTCGATCTGATCTAATTAGGTCTGATCTCAAATTGGATTGCTGGTATTATATAACAGGTTGTTTATCTGTTAGCTGAATTCCATGGCTGTGTAATTATGAAAGATAGTAGTAAGATAACAACATTCCACATGAAATTAATAAAATAATAGTAGTTCACAACTACTATAGGGACACTAGAACAAGCATTTTTTTAAATGGATCTTTAGTTATATAAATTGATTTTTAGGAATTAATTTTAGAAAATAAATTATCATTATAATCTTTGAGCAAACCTCTGTCTTTAATAATAATAATAATCATAAATAATGAGAAATATAGCCGTATATATTAAAATAATTGATTTTATGATGTTGATTTCATAGAGTGCTTAAAAACAGTATGACGAAGCAGATATTTCTAATAGAGCCATGCTTCAAGTTTTTCTAGTATTGTCATCCGTTAAGCCGGCTATAAAAGATGTACCGTTAGTTTTCTGTAAGCTCTAATTCAGACACTTTACAGTACGTTCTAATTGCTTAGATATTTTTAAATAGAAAATTCATGCATCTTGTGTAAAGATTCCATTTGCATCTACAGTAAACTATAAAATTTTCACCCGAACCCCATCAGGAAAGGTCTGATACTCTATGATTTCCATGCATATATCCATTTCTTCATACCCTGTTTTCATAATCCCTAACTTATACATATGATTGTATTTAATCAGACAGAGCATCTGCCATTGACTATTTAGCTTAGCTGCGTAAGCATCAGTTACATAAAAAAAAAAAACAATACAGTAAAAATATCTACTGAGGGCCATGAATTATTGAAGGGTTAAGAAATGTAAATATTATTTTCTAAATGACTACGATGCTAAAGCAGGGGAGAGTGATATCAGGTCCATCCTGTCCTGTGTTCTTGCACACATTCAGCAGACGTATGCAAGGATTATTACTTGACTTTTAAGAAGCAAGACAGCATTTCAAATTTAAAGACAACATTTTTTTTTTGTGAGATCAGAAAGAAATTTTTAGAATTTACTGAACTGTATATGTCCTTGTCAAAGTTTTTTTTCTCGTTAACAGTTTGAAATCTTTTCAAGATGATTGTTTGGTTCAAGTAGTTTTCATAAGATTTTGAATTACTTGAAAACAAAAGCAGTACAATCAAAAGAGGAAATATGAAGAGAATGTAAATAAAGGCGTAGAAGAAAAAAAGCTTAATGTACGCTATATTTTGAAGTTGGTTGCTCTTTGGACCGAACCCTTTGCTATATGAACCATTCTGATATTTAGATTTTTAAACATGTTCTAGTTGATTTTCACATTCAGGGGAAAATTCTGCAGGATTATAGCAGAATTAGTTAAAAAAAAAAAAGCCTGGAATAAAGTGACAAGGGTGTGAGTGTTGGTAAAATAGCTGCTTATAAACATAGATAATAATCCACTTGAATAACAAGTAGGGAAAATACATTTAAAGAAAAGTGACCATGCATGTCTATTATAATCACAACTGAACAGTTCAATAAATATACTGAGTGTGCATATTAACATATTTGCAAATGTCTGTCCACACACCCTTAAGTCTCACTATTCACTGCCGCCTATGCAGGAGAGTCAGAGCTGTATGTAGGTCAGACAACCTTCAGGTAGTCTGAACTTCTCAGCAGCTCTAAATCCAGCCTTTGCTATAGCACACTGCTCTTGGCTTCTTTAGAAATAAAACCTAACGAACATAAACGATAAACCATTAAGGTAATAAAATACAACATGCTCATATACATGTTTTATGAAGATATGGATCTGTTAATGTTGTTTTTCCTCTTTGTTTTTTTTGTCAATAAAAATTAATATAGAGCAGCTGATTTTCTATCACTACCATCTCAAGAAACTTTGGGGGAAAAGGACCTTTTACTGTGCAAAAATGAGACATTAAAAGTCTTTGCTGATGATTTAAATGTTTGCCTTTATTTGTCTGAATGGTGGATGCTGTTGGTTTGACTTTTGCAGTAGTTAGCATCTAATCTGAGTGGTGAAAACAGGCATGATGTCACACAGCAATATATAGCTCAATGCTGACACCATGTGGAAAAGGGAGGGAACTACAACTGGGTTTCCAATTTCCCTTTGCTCTGGTTTATAAAATAATACAACAATTATTTTTAAATACTTACATTTCTCTGCATGTTTATGAAGGATAATAAAAATGTATTAATACTGGACTCCATTTCAGACAGCTCTTGCTAAAGGCAATATTTGTAATGTTATTAGTAATTGCCAATGTATTCTCAAAACCGAAATAAAAACCAAAAAGGCCACATGAAGAGAAGAATCTTGGTTTTTGTGGTACTCACTTGCTTGAGGCACACTGGACATTAGTCAGAACCGTGAAGTTATTCCTAACACTTCGAAGGCTGGCCAAAACCTACAAAGGAAGTGAAAGAGGTGATCAGTGGTATCCTTTACGCATGTTAGCTTAGCAGTCGTATTTATGCATCGCACAGCCCCAAAATGATTATTTTATCTGGCTGTAGATCATGGTTCAGTAACCATGTTATTATTCACCGATAGGGTTAGAGATAAAAAGATTCCAGAGAGCAGAAAATGAGGTGTTTACCTGAGCAAATGGAGTCACAATCAGGTCATCACCATGTCTGCAGAGGGAGAAAAACAGTAAGAGAAATGATCTGATGGAATAAACAAAGTATATCAAGATAGATTTAGAAAGTGAGGCATTAAATACCAACAGTAACCCTGATAACATATCTTTACGGCAATGAAGTTTAGTTATTTGCAGGTAACACAGGCTCCCAACAGTCCCATCAGTAATAAAGTATTTAATCTATTTATCAGTTTAATTATCGATTACCAAGTAATAAATACTTTAGAGCAAAGCAAGGCTAATTTATTTATATATCGCAAATCAGTATGAAGACAATTTAAAGAGCTTTACATGAATCAAACAGTAAGAAATAAGGAAAATGTAAAGATAAAAAAAGATAAAATCAGGTAGTGGAGCAAGTCAAACAGTTTGAGCACAAATTTAATCTAATCAATTAACTGTTTAAATTTAACAAATGTAGTTCTAAAAAAAAAAATTTTTTAATTACATTTGATGCCACCTTACATCAAATGTAAAGTTGCATTAAAAAAAAAAAGTCCTCCTTTAGTTTCCGTGTCACACAGNGAATGTTTGGTTAAGTTGTTTGTGTTTTATGCTGGTTCACTGCAGTTAGGATGTGGTCTGAGATCTGAAAAACTGAATGACTTTAAGCAGATAGGAAGTTTATGTGTCGTGGGGTGTCTAAGCGACAGATAAAAGATAGTGTTAAATAAAAAAGAAAAGGCTACTTTATTTAATATACCATAAAATTAACTGAATTATAAATATAAAGTTAGTATTTTAACTTTCCATTATTGGTTGTTGAATCCAAAGTGAAATAACCAAACTTTAACTTATGTCCAAGATCTGATTGTCTCTTGTGTTTCTAAAAGCGCATTTTATTCTCAATCTGCAGATTTACAAATGGTAAAGAAAATTTTCTAAAAGTAGATTGGGAGGCAGATCTTTTAGTATAAGGCTCCTCTCCTGTGGAACCAACCACTTTTAGTTCATGAGGCCGACACCCTGTCTACTTCTAAGCCAAGACTTAAAACCTTCTTTTTTCACAAACCTTATAATTATAGTGGCTCAGGGTATCCTGAGCTACTGTATCTCTATAGTTATGCTGTCATAGGCTTGGACTGCTGGAGGACATAGGGACAACTTTTTCATCATTTTGCTTCATTCTACTTCTCTCTCAAATTTTGGTTTATTTGTTAGCCTAACTTTCAACTGCATGTTCCCTCTTCCTTTTTTCCTGTATTGCAGCTTCATCTGTCCAAGCGCCCTCCTTGGCCATGGCACATCCTGGTGGAATGCATGAACTGGACCACTGCAATCATCACCTTCAATTCTAGACAGTAGAGTTGGACCTTTCTTGGAGTGTTTAGGCCTGTTTCTCTCCTAGACATTCAGTAGTATTTAGTTTAAAAATTCCCCTATTTCAACGATGGGTCCCTGACAAGGCCTTTGCTGATAACCGACAGTTCCTTGGGGGTAATTTAATGCCCCACGATGACGTTATCAGTGAAGCCGCAACCCTAAGCTGCTAGACTGTACACCTGGAATACCCTGTGTTTTAATAAGTGGATGGAGTTGCTGTAAAAGTTGCAGAAAGAGGGGGATAGCTCCAGCGGCTGGAAACTGGAAGTGTGCTGGAAAATGGGGCCAATTCGGCCTGCTTTCAGTCTGAAGGGGAACTTGTAAACCTTTCCTACTGTACTATAACTATGGGCTTAGCTTTTACTGTGATTAACTGTATGTACTCTCTTTCATCCTTTGAACAAGTGGCTCAGACCTGCTTAACTGTTTCTGTCCTTTTTCTACCTTTGAAAGCATTTATAATATGTATATAATGTGTATCTGATTTTGTCTCATTGAACCTGCAGTAGGCCTCTAACAGAAGGTCTCTCACACTGAGACTGGTTCTGCTGAAAGATTCTCCCTGTTGAAAGGGAACTTTTCCTCTCCACTGTTGCTGCATGCATGCTCAATATGAGGGATTGTAGTAAAGTTTACCATCAAATATCTACTGTTTCTACAGTACATGCTGAAGAAATAGCAAATCCAACAAAGTCACCTAATGGAATCAGCTCAGTTTCCTTAGATAGAAAACCTGAATTATTATTAATATGAGCTGTAAATTGGAAAGGTATGTTAGGATGTAAATTATGATTTGGAGTAAAACCAAAGGAAAATAGTAAACAATATTTTATAGAGCTGAATTATTTCTTTGAAAAAATGAAAAAACCTGCATAATGTTTTTTAGCTAAAATAAAGGAAAGAAACTATTTTAAATATTCTAATACCGAAAGGTTTAGGTTTTTTCACCTTTGAATGAAAGGCAAAGTATAGAATAAACTTAATTTAAAGTATATATTGTAAACAGAATGAAAAAAACTGAAACTAGTTAGACTACAAAACTAAACTAAAATATGTGAGCTACAGTCCGTACAGAGAGAATACATTTTAAACTAAACCAAAGAGTTTATTTACAGTTTAACGCAAACTAAACTAAACGGTTTTTTTTAAGGTTTCTGGAGAAGGGGCACTCGTGCAAGCTTGAGCACTTGCACCAATATAAAGCTAAGAGGATACAAAAAACACAGTGTTTATGGTAAAAATATTGAGAAGACAATTTAACCATAAGGTTCATTCATAGATTTTTTTTTTAAAGTTTTGGAGCGTTAACATAGTCTGATACAAGGACCTTTAAGTCGGGGCATCTGAGGCTAAATTGCTGTTTCCAGTCATGTTCAATAACACGTGAAAGCAAGAAAAAAAGTGCAGACACAAATAAAGTACGGGTCAAGCTGCAGTGATAACACTAATAATCACAGAGAAATAGGTCGAACTGCAAAACACGGTGTTGTTTTATGAGGTACATTCTTTAACACAAACTGACACACACTTATGCATAATCTCTTGCAGTCAAACTCATGAGCACCTGATGTGCTGCGGTTCTGAAGAAGGAAGTGAAAACTCAGTCCATCTGCTTCAACAGGAAGTCAACAGAAGCCACATACAGGCGTGCTGACGTCAATTAGAACCACAGGAACACCTCCCCATAATACACACATATACACACGCACACACACACACACCGGCCTGCATAAGATACAGATTGCTAATAAATGATGCATGTTTGCCCCTGATATTCATATCAAACCCCACATCAACAATTGCAACATCGTAAAAGGCAAATTTAAAGCTGTTTAACTTTTTTAGGCCCATTTAAAGCTTGTCAGTTATTACTAAATACGTCACACAAATAGATGTAAAGCCAAGTTTTTAGCTCTTTGAATGAGAAAAAAATTTTTTAATTACATTTGATGCCACCTTACATCAAATGTAAAGTTGCATTAAAAAAAAAAAGTCCTCCTTTAGTTTCCGTGTCACACAGCCACATCCAGACAATGTAATATTTCACATATTCAGTGTAAAAGGTAATATTAGCAGGTAACTAAAGATTAATCTTTAGCATGGTGAATGTTGAACATAACAGTAAATAAAATGGTGAGCTATTGATAGATTAAATAAATGAAAACAGGTTTCATCCATTTGTATGGTCATATTTTCGTCAACAAACGTATTTGAAAGTATTGGTATTTGTATTATTTTTTTGGTACCCGCTCCATATAAGGCTCACTTTGACCCCTACAGTTAATAAGCTGTATTACGGTAAATATACATAGCTTATGTCATTAAAGATGTGAAAACCGAGGCAATTCTGCTGGTTTTTTCTAAGCTTTTGAAGAAGTTTCTCTTTTAGCTTCAGACAATTTTTAAAAAAATTACTCCTATGGTCTTATAAAGGTCCTCTTAAGATGATTTAATGATGTCTTAGAAACTAATACTTCATATTGCCTGTGACTAGTCAATCTGACTTTTATTCAACTTTTATTCACTCAGCTCTCAGCAGGCTGCAGATATAGTTTAAGGAGACTAGTGCCAAGGAATTTGCACTATTGCATGTTTTACCATCCTGTGTTTTGGATGGAATCCTGTAGTAACATCAATAAAGTTGAATCTGTAAAATTAGCAACTTCAACAGCTGATTGCACTGTATGACTGGGGTTGGAAAGGATTACAGCCGTATAAGCACTACATGCAGGTGTACCATTCACTCCAGTATAGAATCCAGCTTTTATGTTTGCAAAACCTGCTGAATGTCGCTCACTAACATCCAGAGAGGTGCTGTCCCTCCCATCGTGTTATGTGAAGTCAGAAATTTTATATTTTCCTTGGTATAAAACCCTCATATACATATATCTATATATAGGTATAGATTTATATATAAGACAATGGAATCATTAAGTTGAGTCAACAGAGGCACAGGTTAAGAGAATTGTCTCCAGAGTCGACACCAATCCGCCTGATTTTGTGCGGCTCAGGAACCTAACCTAGAGAGCATTGGGAACTCCATGGTTATGCAGCTGCATACAGACCTTATATAACAGAGTAGTGTTGCACCGATACCGATACCAGTGTCGGGCGGGGCCCTGATCCAGCACTAAAATAGTGGTATCAGTATCGGTGAGTACCAACAAATAGCGCACCAAGAGCTAAAAGTTTATTCAACTGTTGTCACCCATTCCAGGTACGCAAATAAAAAGTTCTACTGGATTCACTTTGGATTAGTCTTTTTCCTGCTTCACAAAGGTAGGCAGCAGCTTGACAAAGCCATACTGCCAATTACTCTACATTCAAGGAGTCTGCAGTGCTTCATATATACACACACATATCAATTTCAAAGAGATGGTATCAGTATGGTATCGGCCAATACTGCACAGCCAGGTATCAGGGCCAAAAAATGGCATTGGTGCAACACTATAACAGAGTTTCATGCAAATGTTATTTGCAGTGGTGCATATGTTCTAGTGGAATCTAAAGCAGATAAGTTCTCTAAAAAATAATGGATTGTTTCTCTTCATCTGGCAATTTGATGATCCAGCCTGCGGTTGGTCACATGGAGCAATGTTCCTACTTGACTGCTATATAGGTGCAAAGTTGGTTGGAGGGTGGATTATTTGTAGGGACTTTTCCTTCAGAGATTAGTCATGACATCTCAGTTCCACTGAAAGTAAATGCTTTATTTTTTTCAGCAAACAAAAACGTTTATATTAACTTTTTGCTTTTATCTATGGTGCAACAGTCTAGGGAGGGTTACTTTCTTTGTCCGGATGACTTTGTGTCACTGAGCTCTAGCGGACGTGTCCAAACTTTGCCCTCGAGGGCCGCTGTCTTGGAGGTTTTAGATGTTTCCTTGCTTCAACACAGCTGATTTTCATTGACAATTGATTCACAGGATTTTGCTAAACTGAATTCATCAGAATCATCTGTGTGGATGCAGGGAAACCTCTAAAACCTGCAGGGAAGCAGCCCTCGAGGACTGATGTAAGATATAAGCCAGCTCTTTTATCCTCTGTTTCAGATTAGGTGCAACTCATCAGCCGTTGCATGAAGTTCACTCCCTAACCCTGAAAACCCACATCCTCTGTAAACGCCCCGATCCATTCCAGACCGCCCAACACCTACAGCCTCTGCGGTTCCTCCTATTATGACATAATTAAAACTCACCATCAGCATCAATCACACACACAGTTTCTGTCCAAAATATTCTTATTCCTGTGGATCATTGTAGAGGGGATAACTAGGATTGGTTTGCTCTCTACTTCAAAACTCAGCAGCTCTTCATCCATGCCTGTAATAAGAAGCTTCTTTTTAAGATGTGAGATACGCTCTTGGAAGTTGGTTTGGCTGGATTTTATATAACTTTCTGCATATAATAAATATTTTGATTGAGATGAAAAATCTGGTTCCTGGTATTCTGAAGTACCAATAGTGTACATCCAATCAAACTGCTTTCTTTTTGGGGAATATACAAAATTAGTTATTCCTGATTTGTAGTCACCCTGTTTTTCGGTGACAAACCGGATCTTCTCAACGTTCTTTTTCCTGTTTGATACGATAGCAATTGTAGATCTTGACCTAGACGGCTTCCAACAGACCGAAGCGGAGCAAAAAATAGCTTGACTCTGTATTTTGATGGTGAAGGATGGAGAAGACATACATGGACGATGACGTGCGGAAGAGTAGCGGTGGATGTGGAACCGTTCTGATTAACATGACCGTGCAAGTGCTCCGCAGGACATATGTGAGCGGGCATAGGGGTTGAAGGAGGATGTGCAATCTGGGGGTAAATGCCAAGTTCTTCCGAATGCAATCCCTCACACTAAGCAAGCTTGTAGCAACAGTGGAGAAGAAAAACTCCCTTTTAACAGGAAGAAACCTCCAGCAGAAGCAGGCTCAGTGAGAGCGGCCATCTGCCGAGGCTGACTGGGGTTCAAGGAGACAGAAGCAGAGATACAAAAAGCAGCTGTAAAAGGCGGCCTCATCAACACACAGCCAGGCAGACGAACTCTGAGTGCTCAATCTCTTTTCTCCTATGAAGTGGTTAGACAGGGAGCTCAGTAATTTATTTTGTTTGTTTTCCCTGCAGAGACAATTTACTTTTATTTTTAGTTAGAGTGGAGTTTATGTTGGTTAATCTGGCCTAGGAGACCCTGAAGCTGAAGATTTCATTGTATTTTTCATTCTGATCCCTGGAATTTGTCTTTTTACCAATAACTGTAAAATAAACAAGCAGTTTTAAACGAATATCTTCTACTTTCTTACTTCCTGTGCCTTTTGTGCACTACCATCATTCTCCTCCAACTTGCCACTGCAGCAGTGGGGAAGTATCCTCACCTGACCGACCAAATGGTTCGGTCCCAGATGCGGCTGCTCTAGAGTTGTTGTAAAGCTGCTCCAATAAAATATATAAGACCACAAAGGCTCACCAAACTTCAAGTAGACAGGAAAATAAGGAATTTTCCCCTCTGGCCCTGGTCAGGCAGGGACTCCATAACTTTTGCAAAGAAACTGTAGGCTACTCACGCCAGAAGAATGCGCCCAAAGCTATAATCGCTCTGAGCTGCAGACCACTTTCTGTGCAGGCAGTGTTCTTGGTTTTTTAGCACTCCTCTGGTGCTAAAAAAATCCAACAGTTATTGTCAGGGATTTTTTTGTTTATCTTTGCTAAATGGAGTTAGAGTTAGGAAAGCTCCAGAGGCTTTGTTAAAAGGCTGCTCTATTTCTAATTCAATATAAACCGACTGACTACCAGATGTGTCCACCACTCCAACATCATGATCACAGATACAGCAGTGAAGGCGATAAATAGACAATCCTACTCTAAAAGCTCACCTGAAAGGCAAAATATCTTCTGCTCATATTTACACTAGTCACACAAAGAGAAATCTATAATATGTATCAATTGAAACTGGAGCAAGTATGGAAAGCCATAAGCCACATTTTCAGCACATTAAAAAGTAGAAATAATTATTTGTGAATGTGAAAATTTCAATGTTACTTGCAATGCATGTATCAAATTAAAATATATATTTAATTCAATATTTATTTTATTTATAATATTAGTCAATTAATAATTGATATAAAATCCTTAGCGTGGATCAAATATTTGTTCAACTTGCTCAAATGGGGCAACAGTGCCGTCGGATGAAAGAGTTTGTCTTTAAACCGGAGGGTTGTTGGTTTAAACTCTGGCTTTCAATGCCATTGTGTCCTTGAGCAAGGCGCTTCAACCGCATTGCCTACTGATGGTGGACACACCGCCCAGTGGCGCCAGTGTACGGCAGCCTTGCTTCTGTCAGTGAGCCCCACGGCTGCTGTGGCTACAATTTAGTTTGCCACCATCAGCGTGAGTGAATGACTGAATGTAGTGTAAAGCGCTTTGCTCAAGTCCTCTGACTTGAAAAAGCGCTATATAAGTACAGGCCATTTAAATAAATATTTATTTATCTCTTGGTAATCAAAATCTTTCTTGCTACAAGTTATTTAAATATGTAGATTTTTATGCATGGTTTTAATAAATATGTAAAAAGTGATTGATATAGACCTTAGTTATTTAGGGGGCCCATAGCTGAGGCTGTCAACTGGCCTGCACTAACACGTGCACTAACAAGGGAAAACCATACTGACATTGATGACGATGTTTGATAAGGAGGAACTAGGCTGACCTACAGAGCCCTGACCTGAAACTGAAAGAACTATTTAGAGTGAATGGGAAAGCAGACTGAAAGCTGGACCTTCTCTCACAAATGCTGGATGAATGCTCAAAGATCTCATAAATGCACTTCTAAACCTTGGGGGGAAAAAAATAGGAGAATTGAAGCTGTCAGCTGTAGAGAATATCTATATATGAATGAATACTATGATCTCTGTAGCTGGCGTTAAATTCATTTTGCAGAGTTGAGTTACTTTGTAGTTTTGTGGTTAAATGCACTTTAGAAAAACATATGGAATCCAATGCTAAAACTAAGCAGTAGTGAAAAGAGTCACTAAATATTAGTACTAAAATTTTAGTCTCTTTTAGATTTTTTTAACAATCGATTATGTTTGCATTTAAATTGTATATTTGATAGTTTTGCAACTTACAGTTCAGAGGCGATGGAGGAGTTTCGTGACATGGACTTGGGGGAAAGCTCATAGTCGCTGTCAGAGCGATAGAGGAAGGACTCCCGGCGCTGGTTATGTCCTGGGAAATTGGTGTGGAGGACCAGACCTGAGCCTGGAGAAGCCTGGGGGTCCAGAGGGCTGCAGCCTGTAGACGGGCCATTCTCCACATCAAAGCTGACAAAGAAAGTTTTAAAGGGGTTAACATGTTGGACTCAGATTGTCAGCTCTGGAGTTAAAAC
This sequence comes from Cyprinodon variegatus, assembly GCF_000732505.1. Taxonomy (NCBI): domain Eukaryota; kingdom Metazoa; phylum Chordata; class Actinopteri; order Cyprinodontiformes; family Cyprinodontidae; genus Cyprinodon; species Cyprinodon variegatus. The sequence goes on from NW_015150591.1 coordinate 588,211, forward strand.
ACAATATTTCTATAAAAGGACATTAGATGCTGAATATCAGTGCATTTAAAGGTTATTGGTTGTGAATGAACAGGAGAAGCACAGAACCTACGATAAGCTCCATTCAGACACTTATACCTAATTATTATATATTTTATTATATCATTAAATACAATCACAAAGCCACATTTCCATAAAATGACTTGACACAGAGCATCCCATGAAGAGCAAGTTAAAGTTCAAGAAAGTCTTGTGTTTATTCCATGAGTGGAGGAATGAGGGAGGAGTTGATGGCAATATAATACGGATACTTTTTTGGTATTTCTCAAGTACTTTCCAAACACTGCATCTATGAATTTATAACTTTGTTAATATCCAGTTTCCTTCCTTGCATCTTCTTTCCTCCACTCTCTCTGTTCTGTCCTCATTTTTCCTTTTGTCTAGTAAACTCAGGTCAGCAGAAATGTGGTCTTACACATCAAACACAAAATCAACAAGAACTTGGACCTTTTTAACTTTTGCATAAAAATAAATCGAGTCATTCCTCTGCAGCTCTAGATCATGTCAGTCATTTATGCAAAATTATTTTTCAGGTCACAGAGTGGCCGGCATTATGTTGGAAACTATCTCACTATTTTTCACATGAACAGTGAACTGATTGGGTTCAGAATGAAAGTCTGGACTGGACCTCAGTAATCACAGCAAGAAAAACAGGAAGTAAGCTAGACCAAACAAATAACTCAATCTTTAAAAAAATAATAAAAAATTGAAAAGCACTCAGAGCGCAGCCCCTCACCAAGTAGCTATTTGACTTCCACCTTAAATTAATACCTGTACTCACAGACTCCAGATGGTGATCCGGATCATCACAAAAATTGTACGGATTGTTACCTTTACCTTTGGTAAAACTGACATTAAAATCTTTTTATAACTATTCAAGTTACGTGCTTGGCCGAGTTAATAAGTACGAAGCAACATTTTAATCTGATTGGCCGCAGTAAAATCCAGTATAACCAGTTCTTCTCTAGATTTATATCAAAAACAGATTCAACTGGTCTGCTTTATGAACGAGCCCAGAGATTTACAGGAGAACATTAAGGCACCACAAAAAGACAAAGACAACAAATTCTAGTAAACATTTTCCACAAAATGTGCCGTGAACACAGCATCTAGAGATGTCCTGATCTGATATTGGTATCGGAAATCAGTCTGACATCTGCAGAAAGAAGAGAATCGCATCATATGTTCCTGCATCCAACATTACTGAAATAAAGAAGTTGATAAAAGTACTCCACTCCATTATTTCTATCCAGCAGCTCTAAAGCCAACATGATCATAACAACGTCATCTTAGAGTGGCAGATGCTACAATAATGGAGATGGAGGGATGTCAGCAGCGTCGCTGCTGTAACAAGTTTCCCATCTTCTGATTTATCATTTTATTCTTTTTTTTTAATGTTTACCTTTAAAGTTTATATAACCCGCTGGTTAGTGATAAGTCGGACAGTTGTCCTCATACCAGTTTTTGGTAGCATACCCAAAAATGTTACTCAAGTAAGAGAAGTAAAACATAAATTTTTTTTTTACTCAAGTGAAAGTGAAAAGTAGGCCTTGGAGAAATGAACCACCTAATAATTAATGGTACTTGGTAAAATGGCTACTCAAATGCTGAGTCAATTTTGGCTCCTAACATCCGATTTATTGTGTAAAAGTATGTAATGAGAGAGGATTATGCAACAATATATGCATTTCAAGTATAAAATAGTATCAAAATAAAAATAAATAACATGATTACAAAATAAATACAAACAGATGAAACTTTTTTTTAAATATACTGCTTCAACATAAACCTGTAAAAATAATCCTTACAGTAGACAATAGACACTTCATTTAAATGTTAGTATAGGATAAAAAAAAAAAATCTCCAGCTACTGTACAATATCTAATATTTATTTTATATTTACCTGATCTCAGAATCAGAATTTTTACCCAAGAGTAGGGAAACTTTCACAAGAATATTATTAAAGTAAAAATAATAAGCATAGTAGAGTAACATTACTCCTAAAAGTATATTTCTCTAAAGGTTACTCAATTAAATGTAACTAGTTACTACCCACCTCTATACCTATTTTTTCTTGACCATTGTTATCTGTGTATTTGAAGTGTTTTCTAATATTCCACACAACACGGTACTATTAAGAGTAATAGTTATAAAAGTATAGATGATTCTGCTGATATTTTATCAGTCAAAGCTTTAATATCAGTGTCCAGAATCATGGTGTCCGTCTCTAAAAGACAAGCTTCTTTATTCTAACCAAGCAATGAAGAAATGTTATGCCTGATTTACTATTTTGCAGCCGTTTTTCTTTTTTATTTGGCAGTTGGAAATAAACAAAAATACTACAAAAGTGACATCAGGTTTCATTGTCCCACTATTCCCAGTTTAAATTGTTTTTCTTATAAATTTAACATTTAACAGAACCCATTTTTTTAATTGGTAGGATAATTATCATTGATGATGATTGATGATTATCATTGATGAGTTTATTACGCCTTAATATTAGCTGCCTGTTGCGTGTCAGAACTGATGTTTTCCCCAGTAGTTCATCTAATTAGGACAGTTCCTCAGTCCGGCTATATACAGTTATAATCTTCATTCTGTATGTTGCAAAAATTTGGGAATGGAATGAGAGCGGTGTCCTTCAGCTAAGAACAAAGTGTAATATTTCAATAAGGCTGGAGCCATGGATGTCTCCTCATCTACAAACGTGTATGACGTAATGGTGTGGCAGACTGGAGATGTATAAAATGCTTCTTTAACTGTTAATCGTGGCCACTTCCCAAGAATTGAGCTCGGTTGGTGAGCAGCTGCCTTCTGTAACTCTAAGCAACTTCTCTGATCTGAATAAGATTACAAATTCTATCAAAATCTGTTGTCAGGTCTCCTGGTTATTTAATGCTTATAAGTTATGAAGTGTTATTTAAAGAGTTTGTCCCAAGTGATCTCTTTACAGGAAAAAGAACCAGAGAGAGAAAGCTCCTAGGTGTAAACACAGGGAGCCTCTCTCTAACAAATGGTGTTTCCGCCTGGTTCTGAGTAGGTTTTATCACTGGAGAAGAGCCACAGATGGACCAACCACACAGCTGCAGCCTTCGACTGTTTAAAGGCTATACTTTCTTGGGTTCCTTGGTTAAAGAGACTTAAAAGTGAAAAACATAGGATGGGATTTCAAATTAATGGCAATAAAGACTCACTGACAGTTTCTTCCATCTTGGCTGTTGTGCAATGAATAGTTGACTGCTCTGCCCTCAGGTGAATCCAGCGCTTTGCATTATTATCACATGTACAGACAACATATTCTGAAACCAGAGCAGTCCAAGTAACATTCAATCATCTCACATTTGTTTAGTCTTGCCTTTTCCAGAAAACAAAATAAGAAAAACTTTGCATTATTGTCTTGCTCAAACTTTACAGAAGGATACGTAACAAAAAGCCTTCCTGATGAATCTTAAACAACAACTAGAAACTATCTTTTTCCTGCTGCTAATAATACACAAAAAGTGTCGTATTTTTAGAGAACAAAATCTTGATTGAGGAGTCAAGAAGATCTCAACATTTAATGAACAGATAAACAAGCGCATGCATGTCAAAATTCCAGCTTTTAACAGGCTACGCTCTACTACTACAGGTCTAGGTGAAAACTTCTCATCACTGAATTATGATGAAAAAAATGTTTTCTTTGAAGTATTAGAATGAGCTATTAGAGGGAGAGCACTGTTTCAGAGTCGTTTACTCAGTTATACTTAAGTTTAAAAAAATGTAGTATATATATATATATATATATATATATATATATATATATATATATATATATATNTATATATATATATATATATATATATATATATATATATAATTAAATATACTTTTAAGAGTTTTTTAAAAACATTCTTATTTGAGTAAAATATTTGGCAGCTAACGATCATAACTGTTCTAAATAACCATCAAGCTTGTTGCAAAAGACACACAGTTCATGTTTATGTCAAAATTACTTTTCTTGTATTTGTACACAAGCTTAATTTATGTCTGGTGAACCTTATAATTGCTAATGTAGCTTAAACTCATTTGTTTGAATTATTACTAGTCTTTAAAATAACCTTACATTTTGGTCTCTCTTTATTACATAAATTTAAATATCAGATGTTACTCAGTACCTGAGTATCCTTTCTTTACCAAATATTACTTGAGTTCAGTTTTCGATTCTCTACTCACCACTGCTCACTGCTCTGTGAGAAACAATGCATAAACAGAGAAGGCAAAACAAGAAAAACATAAGTACTATAAAAAACTGTTTTTTACCAGTTTTACATTTTGGAAACCCTTTTTTTCCCCCACATTCTTCTTGCATGATAGTGTCACTCAGCTCGTCACAGAGTCTTGCTTTCATTCAGTCTTGGCAATCTTTCATAAAGTAATATTCAATTCAGTTTATTTCTATAGCGCCAGTTCACAACACATGTCATCTAAAGGCCCTTTACAGTTCAACCAGATCATCCAGTCAAATTGATTCAAAGTTTTCTATCTAAGGAAAACCAGTTGATTGCATTGACTCATTGACTCGAATGCAATCCCTGACACTACTGTAAGCATGCTTGTAGCGACAGTGGAGAGGAAAAACTCCCTTTTAACAGGAAGAAACCTCCAGCAGAACCAGACTCAGTGTGAGCGGAAATCTGTCGAGGCTGACTGGGGTTCAAGGAGACAGAAGCTGAGATACAAAAAGCAGCTGTAAAAGGCGTCCCCGTCCAGGAAACACACAGCCAGGCAGACGAGCACCGAGCCAGCTCCCATACCAGAGGACAAAGAGAGCACATCCAGCCAGTCACAGTAAGAGAAACAGGACTACACTGAAAAAACAGGCCAATCTCCAACATCTATAAACAAAGGTCCTCCTCCAGAGTTACCAATAATTAAAGTACAGGCTTGCAGTCATATGTTTTTCGATTCATAGGTGCACCATTATTTTTTAATCCTGAATGATGTTGAACAGCTCCCTCTCTATGTGATGCTACAAATTTGATGTGGATGTTGTTTGACCAACTTTAAGATTCTCCATAACTCTCTTTCCGCCTGGTGTGGCATCCCTACTGCTCTTAGTGATCCTGTTTCTGCACTGCTGTTTTCTAATAAAGCTCTAAGTTCTTCGCAGAGAAGCTGGACTCATGCTGAGGTTACAGATGGACTCCATTCACATCTGAATTTATTTGCACACCAAACTTTTCCCTTTCACCCTCAGATCAATATGTTCCAGCTTGACATTGTAACATGACAAATGTGAAACAGTTTATTTAGTATGATTGCTTTACAAACACTTTTTTTCCCCCTTGCATTTTAATTTCAAATAGGTGTTTTTTTCACTGATAATAAATAATAATAATAATAAATTCCCCTTAAAAAGCTTTTTTCAGCTCCTGACTACTAAAACAAAATGTGCCATGATTTATTTAATAAACATGTTTATAGAAAAGCATGTCATTATGTTTTGAATAAACACACTTCTAATCAGTTTAAAACATGAAACATTTCTACAATAAACTGAACTGCAAATGTTACTATTTAAGGGTCATCAGATTTTCTCAGGAAAACAACATTCTGAACCAAATTTTATTATTCTCATGTGAGCCACTTTTAGGTCATGTTTGTGGACATTTAAATGCTATGTTAAGCCAACGCCTAATAGGGAGACCATTTAGAAAGGCTAAAAATATAATTTCTAAAGGCCATTTCATACTTTGGGACAAAAAGTTGATTTATTAGCTCTGTTTTATATATATGCAGTCATGCTGTCAGTGATAAAGAAGACTGATTTATCCCTCAGAGTAGACAGTAATAAAGATGCTTTTAACAACATCTATTACTGTTTTTTAAAGTATCCAATACATAAATATTATAAGCTTTCTCATTAAACTTGTCTGATAATTAGGACAAAGCGAGGATATCAAATAATGTAGTCTCGAAACAGGGACACTAAGAGCTTGGGAACAACAATCCTCTAAGTCGGAGGTCTTCAACAGGGGGTCCGTGACCCCTTGGGGGCCCATGGAGGTACAGCATGTGGGTCGCAAAAGTTCTGGTTGATTAGACTTTTTTTATATTCCCCCCTGCAATTTTGTCCTCTAATTGAAATGTCTTTAAATACACATTAAAATAAATTCACACACTGTAGTAAACAGATAAATGGAGGCAGAAGATGTCTTTCAGTCATCAATGCACACATTCAGCGACACAGGAGCTCTTTCAAGCTGGGCACCATTTCATTCACAACACCTGTCCCATCAATTCAATTCAGTTTATTTCTATAGCGCCAATTCACAACACGTCATCTGAAGGCACTTTACAGTTCACCAGATCATAAAGTCAAATTGATTAAAAGTTTTCTATCTAAGGAAAACCAGTTGATTGCATCGACTCATCCATTTCATCATTGAGGAATCAGAATCAGAATCCCAGGCGGAAATTACTTTCGTTACTTTACTCCACCTGTAAGAGAGTGACTATAGGACCAGTTTGATAACTATAACCATTTTTCAAACAATATATATAATTAGGGCGTCCCCGCTCCATCTAACCATGAGTTTGGGGGTCCTTGGCCTGGAAGACGTTGAAGGCCCCTACTCTAAGTGATGGGGTACGTGCTGTTTCATGCAGCACAACCACGTTTATACACCAAAGTTTATATACCTGACAAAGAAAACTAATAATAAAAAATGATAGAAAAAAATACTCTTATCTGTTTGATAAACAATTTAATCAAATCTGAAACTTTTTGAGGCAATAACGCTAGAAAAAACAAAGGTTCTAGGCCCCCCCCCCCACCTAATGCTGTGAACTGGCAGCTAACATAAGATTAGTAAACTTTCCACATGGATACATGACAAGACAAATATGGATATCTAGAAATATTTCTAGTCATAAAAAAGGAAAGACAATCATGGAAAGGGGCTCTTAGTTCCAGGTCACATGTTAAGCAAGTTAGTTAAGCAAGAGTAAGTGCGCATGCGCGAAAAGCAGCAGTTACACCGCATGCGCGAAAAGCAGCAGTTACACCGCATGCGCGAAAAGCAGCACGCTGCAGTACATATATATACAGAAGAGCTATATGTGTATATATTTTATCTCTTTTTATTCTTATTTTTTTATTTTTATTATATTGTATAATTAGATGTGTGTATATATTATATAAAACTGTAACTGGAGCGTGTAACAAAAGTAATTTCCCTCTGGGATTATTAAAGTATTTCTATAACAAATAAAAAGCAGGTCATACACTGTAAAACATCATCCTACACATGTTAAAGTGAAAAAGCTTCCTAGATGGGAAGCGAAACATCTTCAAACTTGGAAACAAAGTCCAGTGGATTGTTTTTTAACTTTTTTGGAATCATCCTATAGAATTTACACAAAAAGCACTGGTAACACTCTGAATTCACTTCTGTATAAATTTACTAAAAATTTTATTAACGGGGTATCTAATATCAATTTCTATGAAACACAGATAGAAATTAGGTAAAACTTAGAAATGTTCAATTAGAAAGGCTTAAGACTGCGATTAAACATATGAACACCAAATTGAAAAGCAGTAGTGTCACAAACTACACCAGCGTTCAACTTGATAATGATGGTTTATAAACAGATTTAAGGAGCTAATTTTGAAAATCTCATAGCTTTCTGTTGCAAAGTTCTTTTCTTCTGAATGGTTCAGCAGAGAATTTACTTCCTGGAACATATTCTTTAAGATTTCTTTCGATATCTTTATGTTCATTTGCAGTGTATTCTCATTATCAGTTCGTATGAAATCGTACCAAAAGTTATGCAAAGTATTTCGTACGTTTTTGACGTATTTTTCGTCGTATTTCGTCGTATTTTTACGTCTTGCCTCGAGACAAGATATCTTTGTGCATGTGCATCTTACGCACCATTCAATAACATAGAATTTAACACACAATTAACCCTAACCCTGACCCTAAGATACAAAACAACAAGCAAGCTAGTAAGAGACATTATGAAATAATTATTGCACTGTCCGTCCCAGTTTTACGTCCGTCCGCGGATCTGCTTTTTTCGTCTGTCTGGCTGGCTGCGCATGCGCACTGATATGTTTTTTCGAGGAAAAACGTCAAAAACGTACGAAATACTGTGCATAACTTTTCATACGATTTCATACGATCTGATAATGAGTATATGTGATGCATGCGCACTGATACGTTTTTTCGAGGAAAAACATCAAAAACGTACGAAATACTGTGCATAACTTTTCGTACGATTTCATACGAAATGATGTTGTCATTTGCTACCATTAACAGAAAATTACCATTTACCAATTATACTCTAGTTAATTGATTACTCTAGTAAAGCTGATTTTCCTTGATTGTATTTACAGTAATAGAATGTGACCATTTAATCTGTTTATTACACCTGTTTTACTTTTAAAGAGTAGAAGGACACAATAATTTCTTGAAAATTCCTCCATTAGAGAAAGATAATATATGTTTTTGCTTAATTCAGAATTTTAGGAAAAAAATAAATAAGAGTATATGTTATGTAAATGTTGGAAAGAATAACCTTCTTTGTTTGAAATAAAATTAATAAGATATTGTAACATGTTTACTAAAGCCAAGCCATTTTTTGTAAATATTGTAAATGTGATACTTAAACACTTCAAACTTTCTCCATCAAACACAATGCGTCTTTCAGGTCTTGAAGGATGAGAGCAACTATCCAAACTTTCGGGAGACGAAAACACCGACAATTCAAACACTTGATTTCCAATAAAGAGTTTTCCACTCAGAAGGGAAATGAGTCAAACCATCAGCCTCAGGGAATGTTGTAATCTGTGGACAGGAATTAAGTTGGAATAACTCCATTATATCTTTTTAAATATTTTTGTATTTTTCCAGAGAAGAAACAGATTAATGGAAATTCCAGAGTAAGCTGATCTTTTCTAAACAATTACAACATGCATTTCAGTGGAGCTTTTTGCACTTTTGCACTAGGGGATCAAAAATTGTCCTCTTGTGACGCCAGGATAATTTGCCAGGGTGACACAGCATTCCATTCCCATGATCCAGCTGCATCTGTCAGACTGAGTGACGATGGACTCCCTGACATGAAGGCAGGCGGGGAAATGAAGGGTTTTCCCACCACTTAGTCTTTCAGTTACTTTAGCCTCATTTTTAGCAGATGCTAAACACTATAGTTAAGTTTCCAAAAATGAATTAAGCTTCACCTATAAAATGTCAGACAGATCAATCATTTAAGCTTTATCTAGAGGAAAGTTAGGAACTTTAATGGATACACTTGATAGTTTTTTATTCCTTTCAACAGTTGCAAGACAAATTAAGGTCAGGGGTTAGGGCTCTTTTCATTTCATACACTAATAAATCTTTTTTTTTGTGTTATTTTAACACAGTGTGGAACGTGTACATCTATCTATCTTATTTGGCTGGAAAATATCTGCCTGAATGCATTTGTTTTTTTGTTTTTACTGGATTTTGTTGTAACTGTATCTGAATAAGGAGTATTAAAAAAATAGGATTTTTATGGAGGGGAGGCTTCACTTTAAGGCAGCCATTGCAGTTAAATAATAGTATGTCTATTGGAACTTTGCATTATCTTACTCAAAGTAAGTGGCATTGATAATTTTTCTTCTTTTTCAAAACAAAGAGGAAAAAAAGAAAAGCTTTTGTTTTTTACCGTAAGTTTGTTTTGATAATGTTAATCCAAATCAAACAAAGGTAATCCTTAAAACATCACTGGTAGGAAGAATGAGAGAAAAGATAAAAAAGGTGCTCTCTAAAACAGTCATTTCCAAAGTCGGTCCTCTAGGGTCGCTGTCCTGCAGGCTTTAGAGGTTTCTCTGCTTCAGCACAGCTGATTCTGATGATTGCAGCTCATCAAAAGCCTGTTAATCATCTATCAATGGAAATCAACTATGCTGAACAGGGAAAACTCTAAAACCTGCAGGACAGCGGCCCTCGAGGACCGACTTTGGAAATGCGTGCTCTAAAAGATCAAGGATTTACAGCATTTTGTAACAGCTTGTTTTATACATAAGCACAACACCTTTTTTTCTATTCTTCACGGAAATGGGTTTCGACTTCCCAGCCTTGAGACAATGGTATTGTAATCAGTATCCTGTTTGTGGAGTCTGACTGAAGATATCTGGCAAAATGTCACAGCTGTGTGAGACAGGATGAGTTCAGGAAAAACTTAACATTTCAATTGTATAATCCAATAAGAAATCAAATAATAAAAATACTGGCTAATTGTCTCCTGACAACAAAGCAATTCTGTTTTCCTGTTTTTGCCAAGGTCGTATCTTCTCCCTGACCCTACTCAGGTTTTCTCTGGGTATTCCGGTTTTAGCCTGAACATTACATGATGGGAGGCTCTCAGTTGCCCTTCAGGGAGCGAGTGCACGAATAGTCCCATGTTTTTGTACCTGATTAACAGGCAATGTTTTGAATGTAGACCCCACCTCACACCCATAAGCTGCTTTATTTTTTTTTTACTAAGTGAATTTTCTTGAAATTCCCTTTATTGATGTATGTAAGATAATTTGCCGATGGAAAAAGATGATTACATTGGAAATAAGACAAAACAACTCCAATATGTTATTTCAGCTGTGTTACATCAAATTATCTTATTTCGGGTTAAAAAAAACAACTTATATTTACCTTTTCAAATGATGGCAAATGCACTCATTTTAAGAAATGTACAATTACTTTTAGATAATTTCAGTGAATCAGTAAACAAATTTGTATTAGAATGATAGGAGTGTTTAAAATGAAAGCCCTTTATTTGCTTGGGAATGCTTGTGATGTTGCCACACAAAAATCAATCAGCGAAAAAACAAAAACGTTTGAGGCCTGATCTCCAGAAGGTGTGCATGTAAACATGCCATCACTATTTTGCAGATCATATTCTGATGACCAAACTGTAAATAATCATGGGTGAAGGAGGTGAATTTGAAAAGCAATTTTCCCAATTCTGAAACTCAACTGCGCCCTCAAGCACTTGGCAAAGAAGGGTTTCAAATTTTTCACATTGTTATTAATTTTCTAATATTCAACTTTAGTTCTTTTCATCATTTATTGATTAGATGCCAAAACTAGTCTGTCTGCAGTAATGCTTTTATTTTAAAGGCACCCTTAAAACCAAAGCAGCTCTCTGCTCCTGCAAACTAATGTATTTTCTGGGTTAAACTGGTAACAGCACATTAAAATACCCTGACTAACTGCACTACTTCAATTTTACTTTCAAATCTGTAGCTCTTTTAACACAACTAGCAAGAATACGATGGAAGTTAGCCATCGCTACTAGTATCTCTGTTTTTAACACAGGAGGAGGAAAACTGGGAGGTGGAAAATTGATTAGCAGAAAAAGGAGAGACAGAAACAAATGGCATAAGAGAGATTTCTTTGTTAACAAAATACTTGTATTAGAAAATGTATCAGTTATAAAATTAAAAACAAAACTAAAATAATTAGAAAATAATATTAAGGGTTGAAAAACTTGTTTTTATTATATTTGGGTGGTCAGAAAACATAAAAAGGTTCTGAAAAAAAAAGACAAAATAAATAACTTAAAATAAATAAGTATAGAAAACATGCAGTTTGCAGTAAAAAAAACTAAGACATAAGTTTCTATTGTTTGAATAATAATTAGAGTAAAAGTTCAGAGATAAAATAGAATAACTATATTAAAAGATAAATATAATTTATCTAAATATATATATTTCTAAATATATCTTTGGTTTTTATCAGTTTATTGCAATAATTTAAATTTCAAGCCATTACTTCACCAATAATTTATATTTATGAGTCATTTTTATATTTCTTTATGTATTTTTAATTGCGGTAGGATTAGTCCTCCATAGTTCAAATGTTTTCTCAGCTCATATCACTATGCTCTATTTTTAAAATTGGCAAAGTGAACTTTTGTGGATATTTTGAGCATATTTGCATAGAGCAGTTTTAAATAAAGCTCAATTTGAGTGGTTCTTCCAGTTATGAGGCAAATATTATTTAAACATTATTTTTTTTTGCTCCTGCTTCCCCTACCCTGCTTTTAGATTGATTTTGTTACTGGGAAGAGTTTTCACCTACTTTATCTGTTTCTTACAGCATTTACACGCTGAAAACATTTCCTTCTGGGAAAGAAATCCAACATTAAAGGTAAAAGTGAGTGACATCATGCATAAATGTAATCAACAGGATTGAAGAGATAAATGTCTGTAAGATCAAATAGAGATGAGTATATATATATATATATATATATATATATATATATATATATATATATATATATATATATATATATAAAGTCTTGCCTATGGTAAGGTGACATTTTGTTTTACCTCCTTTTTGACTATTTAGAATGTGAAAAGGAAGACATGGATAGGAATAATAAAAAAATATATATATGTTTTGCCAAATACATACAGGCTATGCCCTTTTCTTGGGGATGCTATGATATCTCTTTACATGACATGTAAAAAAAAAAACAAAAAAAAAACAGACAAGAAACAGAAAAGTTGATCAAAACAACTTCTCCAGTGCATTTTACTACAGACATTCCTTAAAAGAAGACTTCTAAATCTTTGTTTTAACTTGACTTCACTGTAACTAATGGCCTTTGGTTTCCTGAGAAGGAAACGCTTGGGGTTTGTACAAACAGAGGATGGAAAACTATGGAAACACCTCCTGTTTTTTCAGTGTTTCTTGAGCTTTGAAATTTCTTCTCAACACTGATAGTGCTAATAATAACGGTCAAGTAGCTTGCCACGCAGGGTTTGCAGTCACTGGAAATTCTTGACATGGCAGAGGACTTAGAAACATTGAGAGGGTGCATTTGTTGAATAGGTGCTCTGTTACTTCTAAACTGATCAGCTTAGTAAGATCATAACCTATTAAACACATGAAATTCTCGTTTGCTCAACCTTGGCCCTATTCTGGCTCTACCGTTCTTATACCTCATCCAAAAATAGTTAGTTATCTTAAGCTTTTTCCTGAATTTGTGCTGCTATAGGCTTAGACTGCTGGATCACATAGGGACCAATTTTCCTCATTCTGTCTATATTCTCCCATTCTGAAGTATTTGTTAAGTTCAACTCATAACTTAATGTTCTCTCTGCTTTTTCCCATCATAGTAGCGTCATCTGGTCTGCGGTTGTTTGGGTGTGACTCCATCCAGTCTTGAAATATCAGCTGTGCTGCTGCCATCAAAATCTCGGTATCTACCTAGATATTGTATCATGGCCTTTTTTCAGTGTAGTCATGCTTCTGGACATTTATTTCAGTTAAAAGGTATTTTTTTCCTCTCCACTGTCACTACATGCATGCCCAGTGTGAAGAATTGAAAAATAGGCCTATTAAATCGGCCTCCACCTGTTAATTAATTAATGAATAATTTTAATCCTTTCAAATTATTAGGAAAATGTAGGTTCTGTATTTTTCCTGCCTCTACCTGCAGCGCAGCAAGCCTTATGTATAGCAGCTTGATAAACCATTTAGAAGGAACAGCTGGTGGGGTTGCATCGCCCCAGTACTGCAATGGATAATGGGGGAAATATAATAATATTAAGAGCTTTTATGTAACTTAAAAATAAAGCAGTATTTCTTTGCAAAATGATAAAATGAGTGTGAAAATCCTAATAAAAAAGTGCAGTACATAAATTATTCCTAGCCTTGCATTAAAGCACCTGTCCCAATCAGGTCATTTAGCTTCATGCTGCTAGTTGGAGTTTTTAAAATGAAACAAGTTTTTAGTTGAGATGCTTTGAATAGGGAAGAACAAATAATCAGATTTTTTTTTACATTGTATTTGCAAATTAATCAGAGTAATTCATGGAAAAAAAATCTCTGATTCTCTGGTCAACCTAAGTGATGCATATCTAATAAAAAACAACTTCTAAGTAAAACCATCTGGTCTGAGTTTGACCATTTATTGCTAACGGTCAAGATTCATTACATAATGTTCATATTTTAGCAACATTCTATTGGATTGCATAAATATGCATAAAAACAAATATTACACAAAGCATGGCAAGAAAGTATAAAATACTGATATATGTCTGCTTTTCTATTTTTTCTAAGATTTATCTGCAATCCTTTATAGACCCAAATTCTGATTATAGACAAATAAATTCAAGTATCTCCATAACCTTCTATCCTCTGAAGCCAAAAATAGAATAAAACTGGACTTCAACTAGATACACAATTTAATAATAGAAATGAGGCCACTGACGCAATCACTGTCTATTATACAGGCACATTAACGTACAAAGTCATCCAGTAAAATCTCTCTTTCACGATCATTTACAGTCTAAATACTCAGCTCTCGTGTTTTATGAGGAACCACAGAACAATGTTGGCTAAACGTGCACTATTAAAATGTTATGAATGCAGGGGGACATATCAGAACATTTGGGGTGAAAAGAGGAAATTAAACACACTTCTGTGGTACATGTAGTAATAAAAGCTAACAGTGACTCAATAAAAGAAGAAGGAACGTGTTTTTTGTAAATAAATTTGAAGCTCGTAAACAGCAGTGTTGCATGTGCCAGTTTTTTTCTGAAGTGTCCCACCCAAGGTCACTTTTCCTCCTTCCTCTTTATACTGTAGGACAAACATGTGACTTTCGTGACACATTGTTTGCAGAGTACTTGCACATACATAAAAAGAACATATCAGTTAATGTTATATATATGTTGTCATCAATCCTGCTTAGTTGAATTAAAATTAATGTTTGTATACTGACTTTGATAAGGCTTATACATCATAAACATTTCTATTCTGCTGTATTAATATACCTTTTTTATTTAATTTCTCCTCTCAAGTGTTAAAATCTAACTATCTTGGTTTTTTTTTACATTGAAATGAACGTTTTTCCCAGCAGTCAAAGACTTCACAACTTGAGTGTTAGGAATCCAGTTTGTGTGGCCTGTTTGTGTGTTTCCTTTTTCCACCACCAGGAGGTGCCCTGACTTCGCTGTCCCTCCCTGCACACCTGCGACTCATTGACCATTATCTGGAGGAGTATTTGAGCAGTGGGCTGTCACTACCTCAACACCAAAGTATTTGCCAGTTTTGGGTACTCTAGTCAAGCTGAGATTAGCTGAGTCCAATCTAGCTTTGTTTCTCCGAGTCTAACGAGTTCTTTGTCTTAGCTCTCCGGCAGGAAGTTTTCCTGTGTAACTGGATACCTGGACCTTCTCCCCCCTGGAAGGAAATACTGAGTTCCCACTGAGCAGGGTAGACCTCCACATGTTCCGTTCAAGTACCAATCGGAAATCCGAGTGACAGTCCACTCCATTACTCCTCCGGATCCAACGCTTGTCTACCTGTCCGCACTCCAACATGTGCACGTTTCACTGGATGCGACACACAGACTGGATTCAAGGACTAACCAGACCCCCCACAAACATGAGTTCCATTCCTGCATTATCTAAGAGCATCCAAGATTCCCACGGTCCCTGAACTGATCTCTGAACCTCCCTTCTCACTTCCAGTTCCGGTTCACCAGCTCACTGAGTACCAGATCCTACTCCTGTTGACTTCCACAATAAACCTGTTAAACTTTTACCGTGCTCTATGAGCGGTTTCTCTACATGTGGGTCAGATTCGTAAAACCGATCATGACATTGAGAAGTGAATCTTTTGGCCAGCTGAGGTGGTCTGAATATTTAGTTGACTGAAACAGAGCTAAAAGTAAATATTTCCTGCAGACTTGTTGAAATGGGCTATATCATGCATAAACAATGTCTTTGAGGTTTTAGCTATGTTATGATGCAATTGCTTAGTAAAAATCAAGCACAAAGTTGTATTTCTCTTTATTCATGCCCTCTGAGTAATGCTCATGAGTTCTGGTGTCTGAGCAGACACCCTTTCCTGTGCTGTGAAAATAAACGGTTGGAGAATATCTATGAACGAATGCCCCCTCGATTAAGGACCCACTTTAACTATGCTTTGCCTGCATCGGAACCAACGCCTACTTGCTCCAATCAAGACGGGGTAATGGCAGCATCTGTTCTTTTTTGGCTACTGTCTGAGAGGTTGTGTTACTACCTGATCTGTCCCGGAAGCACGATCCGTTCTGCGCATGCGCCATCAGCTCATTTGGGCATCCAGATACACATCAGGGTTGCCCTCGATTTTATTTTATTAAAAACACCTAAATGACATTTTTCCCTCCCCAAAAACAGTAAGTGCATTAAAATATGACATGTTAGAGTTAATAATGTAATAATGTGTTTACTGAGAAAACAAGTGCCTTAAAATCCTTTCTGTTTATCAGTCATCTCTGCCCGGTCTGTACCCGAAATAGGATCCTACGCTACTTCTGGTGGCTAACTTTTTCAGCTTTAAACATAAATCTAGTCTTTTTAAGTTTTTTTTTCTTTGTTTTTGTTTCTTTTTAACTTTATGCTATATAGTGCTTAATCTAAAGAAAGAAACACCTAAAATGCAGATAAACATGGTTTTATCATATTTTGCAGGACTGCTCTGAGCATGTCCCACGATGACGTCAGAGAAGCTGTTTAATGAAGAAAATGTAAAAAGCTTTAAATGATCTCACAAAAGTCATAAAACATTTTTCAAAGATGTGTATTAGCATTCTTTAGTGAGTTAACGATAGAAATAAGTCATTTTAGTACCATAATTACATTATGTATGGACACCCGGATGTGCTTCCGGGGCGGATCACGTAGTGGCAGGCTGTACAAATGGTTTACGATATAAAAAAGAAAACAAATATCTCCCCTACACAGTTTTAAAAAAAAATAATATCATACACATGGAAGGTGTTTTAAAATGGATTTACAACACCTTTTTTAAAAATACAGCATATGGCTCAAGTAAATACGCAATGGTCGCACATGTGTGACACAAAGCAGCAAAATTTATGGCACACCTTGATGCACTTGAGGTTAAAATCAGTTTTTTCATGTACACACCTGGCTCAAAACCAGAGCGTTCATGCCATCTTCACTTTGGCCAGGTTTATTTAGGATCATTCATGTTTATTTGTGGTTGAAAGGCACAACTGCATAAAAATGTCCTGCTGTTTTCCAGATATCCTGGCTTGTGTGGAGAGACTCTGAGTTGTGAAAATCTACATTTTGGCCTTGGGAGATCCTTCACTTTGTTCACCCTTTAAAAGCAGAGTTAAATGCTGATGTCATGACCCAGACATAACATCGCTTTAAAGGAAATTTTTTTTTGGGGGGGTTAAAAAAAAAAAAAAAAAAATTCTCTTTCATAACAAATTAGTCCACAGTGCCAGAGATTAGTGCCAGAGCCATTATTTCATTACATATTTGCCTATAGGTGATTCTAAGGGGCTTAAAAAAACATAAAGTAGGTCCTTTAAATAAAACCAACTAACAACATGCACCGGTGATGCAACATCAGATCACACATAGCTCTGGACAATGTAAAATTTTTCAGTTATTTAAGTTTTTATCCCATTTTCTGATTGTTGATTTCACATTTCATGGTAAGACTTTGTAAAAGTTTGAATTTAGCTCAGAATGAGGATTTTGTATTAGTTTGTAAACAGACTTTTTGGTCAGGATTTTATGAGGGCTTCGGTTAAATTAACTCCATCTGTTGTTTTTGACCAAATGATTTTGGTTTTTTGTCATATCCTCCTTCTAACAAAACCCCTTTCCCTAATTATATATTTCACACTGTAATTAAAGTTTTGATTTTAATATTATTCTATTGATTGCTGTAGTGATCGCTGTTTGATCATCTCAATAGAGTCATTGGAGACCTACTGCTGGTCAATATTAATATTGAATATTATATTAAAAATATTTTATAATAAAACATATAATATAAAATAATTATTATTAAGAGATAATGAGTTGAATACTGAGACATTCATATTCTAAAAAAATTGATTGATTTATATGGGGGCCCTCAGGAAAAGCCTTAAAGTGATTTTATTTCATAAAGCATATTTTTATTTCTTAACATATTTTGTGTGTTCTTACTTTTTGCTTGACAGTATTGGAAAGTTAAAGTAAAGGCTGACAGCCATTATCAAACATCCACGTTAGACAAGGACGTCATTAAGATACTTTTAAGACAACCAATAGCTACTCTCCTTATGGAGAGTCGGCAATGTAAAAGTTGGGTGTGATGTGTGAAATGTAAAGGAATAAATAAAATAAAAAAACTCATATTATAGTAGAGTATCATTTAAGCTCACGCAAATACTATTTATCAACCTGCTAAAATGCATGGGTATCTGCTTATTTAACCTAGCTATTTATCTTAGCAAGGAAGATAACTGGCCTGAGGATGTATTGAGTTGCAAAGGTTTAATCAGACTAGGCCAAATTTCATCTAAACAACAAGAGAAAGAAAATAACTTAATAGTTTAATTTTATACAAAAAACAGTTAGGAACAGCAACTACTGTAAACTACGGTTACAAGCTACCCAAAGGTAAATTGGTTACAGATAAACATAAAGAAGCACAAGATTGTACATTTTCATTCTATTAACTGGCCTTCGTTTCAATAATAAACATCACAAAATCAGATTGAATCTTTTTCGTCTCCTTTAATGATTTACCCTGACTTTATGGTGCTTCAAACCGGTCTTTAAGATTTAATAGAGCATTTGAATGAATGAATGAATGAATGAATGAATAAATGATTACTGTATTTCGGTTTAAAAACAAAAGCTTAAATAATAATTTTTACAGAAGAATCCATCACAAAGCAACCGAAAAAGGATTAGGCTGAAGCCCCAAGGCTCATATTTGCCTATCCCGTACCATCATAACAATCTTTCACAATAAAACATTGGTACTAATACATAATTACAATCAAACTCAGTCAAATTTCATTGTAACCTTTTATACTTTCTTATTGGCAACTAATATAGAGTCACATATTTATTTCATCGTTTAGTCCATCCCATAATTTTGCATCCAAAACTGACACACATCTGTATTTCTAAAATTTTTACAAAAAAAAATAAAAAATACACCTACAAAAGCTTTTAGGGTCTCCATGGCAGCATCCCCCTAACCACTGACGTAGGCCTAAAACTCCCAAAACCCTGCCTAATCATCAGAGGCACCCACCACAGTCCCCATCGCCTTCATTCTTGTGATCTTCCCAGCTATCAGTAGTATTGCTTGTAATTATCAACTTGTCATTAACTTAATTGACATAATCACCATCATCATCAGCTAATTTACTGCTCTGCAGCAGCAGCTAATTTCAGCTTTAGTCATTCACAGAAACAACAGAAACAGAAAAATCCCAAACCACATAACCGCAGCAGCCTGGTTACACTACAGTTTGTGTATATGGATCTCCTCAACAACACGTCAAATGATGACTGAAGGCTCCTGTGAATAAAATAAAGCTAAACCGCAAAACTATTTAATGCACCTCTGCTCCACCCATGGACAAGCAAGCACAAAACACTACTACTAAGTCCCGCCTTTGAAAGAGAAATGGGTCACCAAGCTGGAAAGGTTTCAACTTAAAGCCTCAGGGCTATGTGTGCAATACATATTTCTGGATCATAAAAAATATATTTACAAAACGTTTTAGAAAAGCTTTAAGGCAGGTAGGCGTTTTACAGCTCGCACTGCAAAAGTTGAACAAAACTGTCTTCTGTAGCATAATTTATAACCCATGACACCACATAAAACTGTGTTTTTATCCCAAATTTGACCTGGTTTTCTAAATCAAAACTAAAAAATTTTCAAAGCCAGAATATTTCATAAATTCTGTCTTCATGGAATAAAACTGATCATAATAATCAAGGCATTCATAAAACCACAAAACACTTTGTTACCAGCAAAGGAGAGATAATCTTTGGGATTATGCTATATAAATATGGGTCACTGATCAAAATATTTGGTTTAGCTTCTGTGAGATTAACTGTCCTGGTTGGGTGTGTAAGAAACTGTCTGGGATATATACTGCACACTTAAGACAAATGCATTCAAACAGTAATCGTTGCATATGTGCAAATATGTAAGAAGTTAACAAAACCACATTTGTTCACAGAGCAACTGCTAATATAATATTCAGAAATCTCATGCGTTTTTTATTGACCTCCTCTAATTTTTAAGACATGCAGCAGAGTACAATATGGGATCTGTGAACTTCTCTTTTTTTAAAAAGAGGCCAGTACTTTCCACAGGAAGTCTACAGTCACAGAGGTGGAACCTACTCAAACAGAGGTGGGATGTTTAACGTCTCCTGAACCCAACAGCTACAGATATCCATGAAAATACTCTAAATAAAGTATTATGGCTTTAGAAATGAAAGCACATACTGAGTACTTTGTGTTAGAACCAATGAAGTAACACTAGTTGATTTCCAGTCCTTTAAAGGGGCAAAAGGGAAAGATATTTGATTTAAACAGAGACCCTTTAGGTCATTTTGCACAAATGTCTAAAGCTTTGCAAATATCAACACTTCATTATGATGAGTCTATATTTATCCATTTCTTGTTCAGCTTTTTTTCCCCTGTATGCCATCTGAGCTGGATTAACTATAGTCCTCTTGGGGTGAGACCCAGCCTAGTTTTTCTCCTGGTTTATTTCTGCCCTGATACAGTCAACATGCATCACTTCTCCTCATCTCTGACTTCCTGTGCTTCCTACATACTAAACCTAAGCTTTAAAAGCCCCTAAAGCGACTCCAACTTCAGTCTTCCTTAATTCCACTCCCTTCCTTGTGTTTTTCCTGGTAATTAAATGTATTGTATTTATATAGTGGGGCTTATTAAAGTTATTACCAGCTGGTTCAATCCAAAGAACTACAACCTGATTTAATTACATTGAGTCGAATTAAACTTTGCCTCAAATTGTTTCATTTGATGCCTATGAATAAAAAGGCAGACATCAGAGACAAACTTTAAAAATGAATATAATACAGATTAATAAGGTGGAAATAATTAAGTTGTAATTATTGTTACAGTCAAAGTATTGTTGATTTTTTTTTAGGTGTGCTTTATTATTATATCTCTACAACAGTAATTAATAAGCAAATAAAATCATACAGTTTACTTTTGGTTAAAATTCAACAAGCTGGATTAAATGTAAGCCAAAACATCAATATCCTGTTATTTCATTTAGTGTAAAATGAACGATCTAATCCTCTGAAAACTACTGTTCAGAAACATAACAGCTTATACTAGCATTGACTGGAGTTTTGATCACTGCAGCCTACAGGTCCACTCATCCTCCAGCCAATTTGGTTGGAGCCAGATTCAAGCATTAAAACACTTTTTGGATTGCAATAGACTGATACATCAGTCGGCCACCATTTTTTACTGATATTAGCATTTTTTACTTTTATAGGTATTGGCAGATATGTTGATGAAGCCATACCCTTAGATATGCAGTGCATGCATTGTTGCTCCCCTGCATTAATTATTATTCTTGATATTTCTTTTGATTTTTTTAATAGACATTCCCTTCTTGTTTCAATCGAGACTCATGTAGCATTTTTTAATATTGCGTCCTATCTAAAATGGAAGAAAAAACCTCACATTTTTAGCAGCAAATATTGTTGATTGGTTAGACAGATGTGAAAATAATCTTCTTTAGCCTTAAAAAAAAAAAACTGAACTGGCTGAAAGTTTTTGAACTTGACTGGAGATCATATAGTTGCTTTCTTACTTCACCTCATAAAAACATTCACAACTCATTAACAGCCCCTGCCTATAAATGACACGGTCTGAAAGACGCCAAGCCCTAAAACGTTTAAGGGGGAATTACTTCTTTGAGTTTAAGTTAAAGGTTTATTTGAATACAGAATTTGTCAGATTGCATTGAAATGTTTTTTTCAAAACACAAAGCTTTTTAAGTTGAATCCTGTCAAAAAAAAACAAAGTTAGAGCTTTGCTACCCAAGCTTTGACTCACCAGAACAAACCAAAAAGAGATTATTGTATCTCCAGGGAAGGGTTTGGAAACTTTTACCAGAGAAAAAATTTAAGAAAGGCTGACAAAGCAGCCTGCATGGCAACAAAATCAAATAAAGTAACAGCTAAAGGCTAATTCCATTACAGACCCTTCAATGTCATCATTTGTTCTACTTTTGTGTTTACATCCTTCAGGTCATCTGGTCACCAGTGTGCCACAGAGAAGCGACTATATTTAAACCACAGCTAAAAAAAAAAAGCCATGATAATAAACAAATCCTTGAAACACTTCCAGAGTCATTTGCATGGCTAAAAAGTTGACTCTCTTTACTCCACAAACACAACACTGTCTGAAGCAATCCTCTGTGAAAAAAAAAAAAAGCCCTGCTGCACGCTGAAACATGTCAGCTTGCACTTGTTAGAGTTTCTCACCAAAACAGCATTAGTGTGCATTTAACATCACATCTTCCAAGTGTTATTAAGGGTGTTAACTTTTGAAATAAGTCAAATGCTCAATGATATAGAAATAAGGAAGTAAGGATTTTTTTTATACACATTGACAGAGAAACATACAGAGAGAAGGCAACCCAGTGACTTTTTGAAAGAGGACAAAAAGTTAGTGCAGAATTTAGAAGTCATAAAGAAATAGACACTGCGTAAAGAGACATAATAAAAAGCATAATACTGCATAGCAACATAAAGGTGTGTGTGATGAACCATTTGCTAACCTGTGAGGATGGCTGTGATTTGTGGCATGAAGTTTCCTGATGACCTCCTCACTGAAGTCAAAATGAACTCTTGCTCTGGCACAGGGTGAACGCCGGTACATTTCCCCGACACAAGCATGCACTTCAGCACACACTACCCTGCACATATCATCGCACATACAACCAAAAACATGTCAAAATAATCCTAAAGCATCCCACACACCCTAAACAGCCAATAAATGTCACAGACTGCCGCACACAGCACCATTAACCATAACAGCCAAAGTAAAGTGGATACCTTATACTTAAAATAAAATAAATAAATGCCTAAATCATTCAGCACAGCAGTAGAAGACTCAAGCATGCTCTGGCATTCACACCACTGTTACCTATAAACCCCTTTCTATAAAGTTTCTCAGCAGATCATCCAACAGCCACACTGTCCGTGGTGCTAAACAGGCAGAGAATAGGAGTCCGTACATCTTCACACACTCGATCTCCTGCTACACAAAACAACAATGTCAGCAGCAGTCCACATGTCACGTCACAAAACTCTTTCATCCCGTTTCACACTGGATCACACTCCACTCTCTCTCTGAGCTCTCTTTACGGATTCTTCTTCTCGTCATAGACTATACTTCCTCCCCATGCTGTGTGTGTAAAGGGGTGTGTGTAGGGATGTGTGTGTGTGTGTGTCTATGGGGAGCTCTGTTCCCTTCAGGCGGCCCGGCAAAGTAAGGAGGAAGCTTTGAATTGTGGAGTGGAGTCGCTGGAGAGGAGTCATAACTCATCCACTGCTGACAGCCTTTAATTAATCCTGTATCATTGCAGTACACACTGAAGCATAATGAGGCAAACAGAGCAACACAACATATGAAGTGATCAAACTGTGGTGAGATAAGTCGGCTAATTTCCCATGAAATTTCTTCTCAAAGCCCAAAATTCATCTGCCATGTACATAAAGTACAACACAGGATGTTTCACTTGACCTGCCGTAGTGGGATAAATACGTTTATGGATATTGGTTAGGATTTCAAGGTGTAGTTTAAGATTTATTTCTAACATTTTGGTTTAATAAAGTTGGATTATTCAGATTTATATTATTAGAAAAATGTTTAAAAAAAGGAAGTCGGGCTCAGGGTGTAACAATTAGTGCTTTCAAATACTACTACATTTTAATTAGACCATGGGAACATTTCACAAAAAGACCCAGCAAATGCTTATTTTTCTGATGAAACTGTGAATCTGCTTTTTAGAAATAAACTGATAAAGTGAAAATGTGCATCTTTTGATTTTTAGTTCCTCACAAAATCACTAGAAGCACCTAAATATATAATACTACAATTATCTCAACATTTAACAGCTTACTAATTTATGAAAGTTAATAAGTTGAGCAGTTTAAAGTTATTACAAAATAAAATGTAATTGTAAAAATTAAAATGTCATCAGCTTTATTTTGTTTTTCTCCAATATCCAAACAGGGAGATATTTAACAACCAGGTCCACCTTAAATGTCAGTCTGTGTGAGAACTGGGTGGCATCTGGTGTCATCTCAGGGGGCCACTGTGCCTGTTCATACAGGAAACGCTATTCAGACCAATAACAGCTCAGTATATGGAAAGTACACTTGTCATATATAGCAGAACACAACGAAATGTGCTGATAAAAGAAATTGAAAAATCAATGATTATAGTAAAGCAAAAATTTAAATTACACAGGGGCATTTTATTTACGCTATAAATACATAAAAAATACATTAAAAAAAATGATAATGTCCTACCTTAAGGAAACAAAAACACAAAAGTAGTTCTTTAATAAACGTGCATGCTTTATTCCTAATCATGTGTCTTAGCATCACCACACTGGATGAAAATCTCCATTTGCATAATATATATTATAACGTTGCAAAGCACATAAAGTTATATATCAAACTGAACACTTAATCATGGGCATCTGAATTACCTAAGCTAGTGCAGCAACTAGCCCAGAATGAAGGACAAAACCTGTTTTTACTCCCACAATGTTTGTGTACAAAAAAACAACTTTTTTTTCTGCTTTTACCATACAAACTAAAAGCTAAATATTAGAAATAAATTCCAAATTGTAGTTTCAGTCTGAAATAATTTGTGCCACAGAGCCTGCTTCAGAAATTAAGTTTCAACTCAGCAGTATGCAGCTAATTGCAAATGTTAGTAATTAAATCTTATCTTCAGGTTTTACACAGTAGAGCCTCTTTATTGCTTACCTCTCCTCCCTGCATATATGGAGGGAAACATGAAATTATAGTATAGAGATGGATGCTGCTCAGACTCTGGCTGACCCTTTTTCTTCGTAATAAATTTTAAGTGGTTGCCTTTAGGCAGGGTTCTTGAATTATAATGGATCAGACATAAAAAAAAAAACAGGAAATGTCAAATAGATTTTGATGCTGATTGAATGAGAAAGTTTTAAATTTCACTCCTTCGAAGAGAAGATTGTTAAGTTGGGGGAAAACCGCACTGGGTAACAACCCCAGGTGTTTCTGAAACCTAACATCAGGACAGGACAAGCAGGCTGCCTAATTACTTATCGGAGCATGAGACATAAGGATGACACATAAGGCAAGCACTCAGACAACCGCATATGGGGAGGAGTCCCAACTCTGAGAGCGAAACCTGAATAGCTGCTACTGTACACACAGACACACACAGATCACATGGCTGCTTTTCAATGAAAACAAAACCGATAGAGGAAGAACATATTATGGTGGCCAGAGGGCGGTCTGTGCATTGCATGACAAGAGAAAGGACAGAGATCCTTAGGGTCTAAAATGGGAAACCAGAGGTGAAGAACATATAGAAAGCCTTTCACTTCTTTTCTCATTTTCCACAAAGCGTGGCATAAATGTAAAAAAACAAAAGTCCTTAATCACATCTGACATTTTACCATAAGCAGACATTGAATGTTGTAGATTTTAGGACATAAAAGCAGAAAAAAAAAATGTTGAAGTGAAAATATTACCTATAGACACCTCGATATAGCTACGCAATTAAATAAGCCTTCCATCAAGATTTTTCATTTTTTATTATTAGTAGTGGGGGAGCTAGATTTTATTTCTTGCGGGCCTAAGGAGGAGGGAAATCATTTGTTTCTAAACATTTGATATATTTAAGTACATGTTAGGCACAAACCAGATAAGTTTTGTGTCTGTAATATACTATTTTAAACGATATAAAAAATAAATCTATGATACAACTCTGCATGTGTCCATATGTGGGTGTTTTAATCAATAGATGATCAAATATCCTGAAAACAGGGAGGCAAACTAGAGTGCTATAGAAGTATAGACCATTTATCACTGCAAAAAATTTAAATCTAAATAAGTAATTTTTTCCTAAACTAAGTGCACTTGTTCTTGAATTGAGGAGGTAAGTGAGACACTTTGCCAATGGAACAAGACAATTTACATTTAAAATAAGAAAAAGCAATGACATTGTCTTATTACAAGTGAATTTTATGTAATTATCTTATTCTAAGAGTAAAAATACTCATTCCATGGGTAAATCATCCCATTTACCTACTAACATTAAGGTAAAATACGCTTGATTTAAGGAATTTTATTTATTTATAGATTGTTTTTGCAGTGTACCATATACGCCATTGTTGGTGCAGAATTAATTAGATGTTTTTTTTTCAAGATTTTGAAAATTGACTTTTTGAAATTGACCAGAGAAATAATTTTCGGCTAAAAAAAAGTAGCAAAGTTTAACCAAAAATTACATTTCGCTTAGGTGATTTTTACTTTTAGTTGAGTAACATTTTAAACTGGTAACCTTGTATGCAAATAAAATTTTTATCCAATATACTGTACTTTTATTCTATGCTCTTTAACCCTTTGCATAGGACCAAGTAATACACAGCAATTATCTGTTGCTGTAGAATATGAATCATCTGCAGGTGAGGGCAACCAGGGGGGGTTCAGTGCCATCCCCTGCCATCCCCCCAGCTCCAACTATGGTTGACATGGGTTCAACTCCTCCTTTTGCTAGTGACCAATCAATATTTTACCATTTTGTTACGTTTCGTTAGTCTTTAAGTTATTTTATGGCCTGCAAGGTAATCATGAATCATAAAAAAAACATTTAAAATTTTCAAATTCCACATGTGATCAAAGTTACGGAACTCTTTATCTTAGCTGTGATCATTGCTCAGGCCCTTGATCAATCTATAATGACTACCTACTGCTTCCTAAAAGGTATTAGTATGTAACAACATTTCCTTAGAGTGTGAAGAGAATACAGAAATTTGCAAATGTCTGCAGTCAAAGCAGGTATAAAACTTCTCACTGACTAATGTGAATGAATTTATGGTTTGTACAAGATGTCCAGCAATATACCACACCATTTCATTTAAGGGTGCTGTGGATCTAACTAAAACATTAAATGTGTCAGGACTCCAGTTTTTGTGTTTGTCTGTTTGTCTTGTCTTTGTGTTCTCCCGTTCACCACCAGGAGGCGCATGGTTCCGGTTCGCCTCCTCACACACCTGCGAACGGTTACCTCCTCACCAGGACTGCACTTAAGCTGCTGGTTGCCACTACCTCGACGCCAGAGTGTTTGCCAGTTTGGGGTGCTCTATCCAAGCCTTGTTTATGCTGAGTCTAATCTGAGTTTTTGCATTTCGAGTTTTTGTACTCTAGTCAAGCTGAGATCACATTGAGTTTGACATAGTGCTTGTCTCCCTGAGATTCAACTCTGTTTGTTTTTGCCTTTCGGCAGGAAGCCTTCCTGCAAACTGAACCTTTCTGGATCGCCTCTCCCAAGTGAGATCAAATAAGTCTTACACTGAGCGACGGATTCCAAACAGGAGGTTTGGATCCACCAAACTATGAAGACGCTGAGATCAGTCACTGAGTAAGGAAATCATCTTCACCACGACCCGTTCAAGTACCACAGGAAAACTGAGTTGCAACCAGCGGCTGCATCATTCCACTCCACTCTGTCCGAGTCCTGGGTAAACCCTGTTCCGCCCTCCACCGAATCAGACAAACTCTGGAAGACCAACACACAGACTGGAGTGAAAGAGTCTCCACTTCTCAGGAAACTTGAGTGGCAACAAATCCTCTCCTTCAAGATTAACAACCCCAATTTCCCACTGAGCCTGAATCTAACAGTCTGTCTTCCCCTCGTCTTCCAGTTTCCTGCTGAGCAGAGTTCGGAGAAACTCTGCACCGAACTCAAGAAATATTTCAATAAAACCCATCGAACTTTTACTCTGTGTCTCTCTGTTTGGCTTCACTGCATGTCGGTCTGAGCTTTAGATAAAATCATGACAAAATGTATGAAATGTTGATGATTCAACATGACCAGCATCTACAGAGAGGACGTGGAGAACCTTGGAGCAGCTTGGACCTAGAAGGAAATGATTGCAGATTTCAGAAGAAATCGACACAATCGCTCAACAGTTTACATGAAATACACTCCAGTAGATCTAGTAACCGGGGCAAAATGCTTAGGGGGTGCTCTGGTGAAGAGTGGACAGCAGTTCCTGCACACGTTTCAATGACTGAGAGGGCCTCACTCCCCTCCATCCTGACCACACTGTACAGAGGAACCATTGACAGTTTACTGACCAGCTGCATCTCTGTGTGGTCTGAACGTTGCAATGTTGCAGAGAGCAAGGCTCTCCTAGGTGGTCAGGGTGGCAGAAAAATTACTGGGACTTCTCTTCCCTCTGTCCAGAACATGGTATAAAACTTGCTGTGTGGTCCAGAGGAATAGCATGGAGTCGACTCACCAACACAACGGACCACTAGTCTGTGGGAAGAAATGTCACAGCATCCTTTGGAGAACCCCAGACTCTTTTCCCCAAAATATGAGACTATTAAACTGTGAAACCTGAACTTCTCCATTAGGTTGAACATAGTTATATCAAGTGATGGTGGGGGACTCCAACCAACAGACTGACTACACACTACTGGTATAAGGATGGTGAAAGCTTAAAGGGGAACACCAGTTTTTTTTTTACATTGGCCCCTTGATTTTACATTATTCCATCATGTTCTACTCACCCATAGTAGTTTTGCATCATTTGGAGCCGTTCCGGATATTCCGTTAGGTTATATCCAAGTATCGTCTTCCTATGGGCAACGAGTTGAAGGCAGAAACTAAACTGTTCATAATTTATTCTGTATGGTACGCCAGCATTCATAACATCTAGGCGAATCACTGTCCCCCAGACATCCGCGGTTATATTTAATATAAATATGGACTTTATTTCTAATTAGGAAAAGCTTTTACCTTAACTACAGTAATCATTCCATCATTAAATTTACCAATAACAATGTAACATGAACATAGTAATGACTGAGTGTCCTTTCTGCAACCATTGAGATTCTTGCAAACAGAAATAAGGTTGTCAAAAGTATTGTTATCAGAAAACTGTGTTCAGATACTAATTAATTTGTCATGGTATTATATATCATGCTGAGTGTTGTTTGCATATTTATGCTGTTGTTAATTTTGGATTTCTGGGTTACTTATTTTGCTGATTTTTCAACTAGAATTTGCAATTCTGTTGAGAAAGCATTTTCCATAATTACATTAAAAAAGGTGAGTTTTTCCATGTTTTATTTATTTTTATTTTTTTTGTGCATGCCTTTAAGTTTCTGTTTTGTTTTTTTGTTTTTTATCCCACTGGTGCTGAAAATAGTTTTCCTGGATATCAATATTGAGTTTGAAATGTTAGTATCGGAAACAACCCTAATATGAAGACAAAAAAACTAAACAAAAAACAACATCAAAACAAAACCCAGAGCTTTGCATAACTGATGAGGTTAAAAAAATAAAAATAAAACAAATACCTAAACATCCAACAGACTCTATGGTGATATTAAACAAAGGTCTTCTGTGTTATTTAGCCTGGCTTTGTTTAGTTTCAGTTGTTGACCCATTTGTGATGCCAAAACATTCAAACCCTTGGCAACACAACAAATACTACAGACATCAGGTATCTGTAGAGGTAGATCCTCTTAATAACCATTTAACAGTTGGGTGAGGCAAGCTTTAAATTATTAACATACCTTAACAAGTTCAACTGAAATCCTCTGGGCCTTCCCTCTCCAATTTGAAAACATTTCTGTAAGTCTTCTCCATCACCACTAGATGGCACAATTACACTGCACAGCTAATATTGGCAGTAGCAACATATTATGTGCACTACAATGGCCACAAGATGGCAGTGTTGCACCTAAACATTTCACTGAGTTTGGCATAGATAAGCTCCGCTATCCACGTCTACAGAAAGTAGAATGCATATTGCATGATACAGACTAAAGAAAAGCACAAAGAGTGTGCAGCACACTTCATGTAAGCATAGCTCTTTTTTCTCTATGTTTGTGTTGGCTTAAAATGGCAGTGGTAACACAGATGATGGAGAAGCTGCATTGTTGGCAATGGAAAAGGTGCTGTAATTGGAAGCTGCTGTCTTGTAATCCGACAATATAATTAGCAATTACGATGATTGGAAGGTGTGTTGGACTACAAAGCAATTACACTGTAGCTGTACATTGTAAAACACAAATCCGCAAGCCCAACAGATAGGAAAATGTTGCCGCAATTAATGCTTTCTAATTTAACTAGCTTTCAGAATTGAACATGTAACAAGAAATGCATTTAATTATATTGTAAACACTGTCTAAGCTTGAGTGGCTTGACATTATTTCAATCTATGGTTTTAATGAGGTTTCATAATAAAAACAAAGACCAATAATGAAATAATTACATATGCACTGTCAAACTGTTGTTATTATGCAGATAAGTACAAAAAAATGGATTTAATAACAGTCTTTATCTTAAAGAAGCACGACGAAGAGCAGCAAACAAAACCACAGCTGTTTGTGGCTTAACCTGGCAAACACAGCGTCACTTCTGATGTCAACACTTTTCTTACATATGCAAACACACACACAATGTCCCATTAAGTCAGGATCAAACAGCATGCAGTTTTCCTGAAAATGGTTTAAATATAAACTTTATAAAGGAAAGCAGCAGGATCGAGTTTATAAGGGCAGACTGGCTGAAAGGCAAATATCAAACCGATGAAAGGTGACAGGAATGATAAAGGGGGGATCCAAGATCAATATTATAATCAAATCCTCCATCTTCTCTGTAAGGTTATTATTTCGCAGATTCTAAAGACTGATACTGTAGAAATGAACTTTATCTTTTGTTAAAGAAGAAAGAAAAACACATAAGAAAGAGTGAGATAAAACAATGTATAATCTTTAGTGTGGTCGATTCTATGTGATGTCAATTTTGTTTAACAACCAATCTTTGGCATTTGTCGAGAATACCCTGTGAATGAGTCACTGAAATCAAATTATCCTACAGTGTATGGAGAGGATTTTTTTTTTTTTCGAGAGGCAATGACCAGGGCACCATAATCTTGATGAGAGAACAGCAGGTTTCTTAAAGCATTTCAAGCGTTCATGGCGATTTCTAACTAACCTTCTGTGTTGTCAAACCAGACCTCAGAGAAGGGATCAGCAATCATCTGCAAAATGTAAAAATATCTCTAAAAATAAAAGTTAAATGTTTCTTTTGACAAGAAACAAAGTAAATACTTCTCTTCGACTCCCAAGGAGCCGTTTCTTCTCTAAGACAGTTTTGCAAAGAAGGGTTTATTGAAGAAGTTTTAAAGATGGGATGACTGAAATTGCTCTCCTGTCATTAATTGCCATCAATAGGAGAATCTTGAGATGTTTAGATACTGATGATTAAAAATAAAGCAGTTTTTTTTTTTTTTAAGAAAATGCTCTTTTCAGTTTTGTGCTCATATCATAGCTGGAAGTGTGACGTCACTCTGGGACTCTTGGCTAGCCAATATGGCAGAAATACACAAGGAAACAGATAACGAAAGCAACATAAATACTTTCAGTATGAATCTTTGCCAAGTGAGCCAATGTCAATTGATGATGAACAGAATGCAACTACTGCCCCATGCGGACAAGCCTGACACCTCTTCAGCCAGCTGAGGCATTCAGCAGCTAAGGTGGTTGCTATGGCACATTATTAGATTTGGCTAAATAATTTGATATAGTTTTTTGGGGTCGCCATGACAAAATGAAAGCTCCACTCCTCTTATTAACTTTCACCAAAAAAATTCTCATTATTAACTTAAATGTATGAAAACTCATCATACTGTAAGCAACAACAACAAAAAAAGGCTATTCTAGTTTATTGAATAAAATCAATATCCTCAAAAGGAAGCTATTTCCATAAAGTTTATTAATAAACTACGTGGTTTGGGGGATACACCTAGTTCTTCATTGATTCCTTTTTTTTCCCATTATTCTGTGCTTACATTAACCCTTTAAAGCCCGATCCAAGAATAAAACAAAAATGAAAGTTTTTTTTTTGGTTTGAATTCCTTATTTGGCCTTTTAACAAAATATGTAAAAAGAAAAAACAGAAATACATTTTTGTTATTAATAATTTATTACTATGCGATAAGTCAAGATTATTTTTTGTGTAGTCTTCTACTGGCTGTTATCAGGTATATCTGATTGTGTACAATAGGATTTTGAGCAAAGTTTTTACCATTAAATTATGCAAAAGGTGTCAGACGCAAAACATTTCAGAAAACGTATCTATCAAATATGATACATTTGGAATTATAGGGTTAACTCTAATGTTCTCTACACTTTAGGTAAAACTAAAATAATTCCGGGAACTAGCGTCGGCGAGTATCTACTGCAAAAACAATCAAGCCTATTCCCAAGTGTGTGGTGCTATGGAGCCTACAAAGGGAAACTCTTAATGTGGAACATTTATTGGAGCAATAGCCACACTACACCCTCAGCCCCTCTATGGAGTATGTACTTGTTAGAAGTGGAGTAGAGATTCAAGTGTGGGGGTTACAAGCGTGAAGAATTGGAGAACTTGAACAGCACAGATTATGTCATCCAATTGCCCTCTGCCTATAAAGTGCGACTCAAAATGTAGAGACCTGTTATCTAGTCACACGTGTGGTATAGTAAAAGAAAAATAATTTCAATAATTACACTTAAAAAGATAATTCTTCAGAACAGGCACAGGAGATTAAACATTTCTCTAAACATTCCTGGAATTTTCTTTTTTGCCAAATACTGTATGTCAAATGTAGCAATGCATTGTGGCTAATATACTGTTACTGGCTCATAGCTGGTAGGGTGGCAACCCACTTTAGAAAATAAGACAAACTATGCACTTGAATAAATCAATGGGGACGTGCAATTACAGTAAGGGTGGAAGTGTGAATATTGGGAACCAGGTATGGTGCAAAACAGAGAAACAAGACTGACGTTTTAACACATCAACACTTGTGCAAAGTGTGTGCACATGTGTTGTCATTTTCTGTCACGCTTTAATCCCTGCTATGATCAGGAGGGGTGCTGGTGCCTATGTCCTGGTGTCTACGGGTGAGAGGCGGGGTACATCCGTGACAGGTCGCCAGTCCATCGCAGGGCAACACAGAAACATACAGGACAAACAATCATTCACACACACACTCACCCCTAAGGAGAATTTAGAGAAGT
>NW_015150591.1:622577-623727 GCF_000732505.1 Cyprinodon variegatus
AAAAGTTCAGTGGATTGTTTTAAACTTTCCTTTTTCTTGTCCAAAGAGCTTCAGATCATGTATCTCCATTTTGAAACAAATTTAGCAGAAGACATACCTTACCACTGTATTATCCTTAAAGGTCATAGCTACAATTTTTGATCAAAACGATTAATATAAATAAGATTAGATTGTAGAGAGAGGCAGAATGATAGAATTAATATTATTGAAAAGAATTGTCTATAAAACTAGTTTTATAAATTTTGACTGGTACAAAATATTTAATATTAAATTCTAGTTTTGATGCCAATGTCAATATGAAGAGATTCTGCACCAATAAGAGATGTGGGTTAAGGTCAAATGAGACGTGTAGAAGCTCTGTAACACAAATGAGAAAAGGCTGTTACATTTCTCAGACTTAAAAACAAAATAGAAGCTAAAAGAACAGGTAAATTAAACATTTAAGAAATCAGTAAGTAGCTGTCAAACAGTACAGATTAGATCGGGGGAGAATGAGTGTGCCACCTACTGGCCAGGAGGAGTTAAACTTGTAGCTATTGCTTTTAATTATCTAGTAATGAAGCACCAGCAGTGTTGCAATTTTTGCTCTTTGAGATGAAAATACACTTATAGAAAACAAATGGTATGTCAAAGGTAGCTGTGCACTAAATATAAATATTACAAAGTCTGTGAAAACTTAAAAAAAACCTTCCACCTTATAGGAAGTCCTTCATATGTTGAGTTCTATGGATAGTGACAGTTCAGGGGTGTAGTTCTCTTTGAATGTGTTCACCGTCATTGTTTTCTACATCTGTAATATTAATTATATGATGTCAGCCACTCTGATGTAATGATAACCTGGGGCAAACTGACTCATTTCTTTCTTTTTTATTTATGTCCAGTCACAAAGTTTAGACATAAGATACAGAGAAGACGACTGGCTGATTGTGCCAGGGCAGTTTGTCTCTACAATAAGGATATCTAGATGGAATCCCATTTGACTGATTGATTTTTATCAAAGCAGGAAACTTTCAGTATCAAAGCAAGCTACATTAACGAAATGACTGTGTTTTTCGAGTGATTTGTGAATGTGTTTGTGTGCTGGTGTTTGTTAAAAAAAAGCCCATAAAGACTAGCCTGGGTGCCATTCCGAACTTAGTCCCGCCCACAA
>NW_015150591.1:625118-626636 GCF_000732505.1 Cyprinodon variegatus
GTCAGGCTACATAAAGACCAAAATTTAACAGAGAATCTGTGACAAGACTTACAAATCGATCTTGTAAGGAAGAATTCATGGCGATCAAAAATGAATGCAGTGTGTAATTTGTATCACATGTGCAAAGTTGAGTGAGACAGACCAACTTTTTTCTCTGCATTTCCAGAGTTTTAGCTGTAAAAGTAGCAGAAAATGCAGTAGTATGGTATAGTGACTCATATGTTGAGTTTTATGGTTCAGGGGTGTAGTCCTCTTTGAATGTGTTCACCGTCATTGTTATGTCATCATTTTTTCCTCTTATACATCAAAGGGAAGGAAATTACTGACTTTCCCTAGAAACCTCACCTTGACGTGTGAACAGAGAGCAGCACAAAAGAAGCAACCCCCCCCCGAAGATCATCGAGCTTTGGCTTTAGCAAGAGCATCGCTCTCACCCTCTCCCATTAATCCATTGACATATCTGTAAAAGCTTCCAGCCGCAACCATCAGTGCTCAGAACGGAAGCAAACCAGCACACATGATTGAAGAGAAGATTACGAGCCCTTCTAGGATGCATGCTGACAGGCCTGATCATCGGATAAAGGGGGAATTTAAAATGCAATGCCATTTGTCCTGCCGTCTTCGCCACGATACAGCTTCTTTTTCCTATTTTTATCTTCTAGTACAAAACTAATTCCCCCCCCTCTGAAAACAGGGCACAGCAGTCATTCCCTGCTGTGATTAACCTAATCCCTTTGCAGAGTTGTGCTTCCCTTGCTGGCAGTAATATTAAGTATATGATGTCAGCCGCTCTCACATAATGATAACCTGGGGCAAACTCAGAATTGGGAATCATAAGCAATGTTAAAACATAACACATCACCACCATCTACAGCCAGTAGTTTTAAATAAAGAGGAATGGGAGCTTGAAAACGGGCTTCAAAAAGAACAAAATTAAACCAAAAAAACTGAAATATGTAAATAATATTTTAAATGGTTGAGTGAATTCTATGAAAGTAAAAAAAAAAAAAAAAAAAAACTGGTTTAGCTAAAAACAATCAAGAATCCAATAATATATTCATGAGAGCGAAAAAAATATTTTTCAAAACCAAATGTCAGAAAATGAAAAGGGTGTCATTGATCTGTTCAGTACTTGCATTGAATAACTGGTTGGGGAATTGCATGGACTTCTGCGTCAGTTCTGAGTGGCAACGAGGTAATCAGCCTGTCAATCTGCTGAGGCTTTAGCAAAAAAAAAATCAGATACCTCTTTTATAGATTTTTACCAATCAAATAAAGCAATTCATTCCACCTAAAAAAAACAAAAACAAACAACAGTCTGCATACAGCTTGTCAGGACATGGAAACAGGAGATGTTTCAATAGATTCTGGTAGGTTTTAACTTGAGAAAACAAAGAGGACCAACTCCAACGGAACACAAGACTAATAAATATTTAACACCATGGTACGGTAACTGAACACTGGACCACATAACCTGACTCCGCCAGATGGATTTGCTCCGCATATTTATCTGGAAAC
>NW_015150591.1:627139-637018 GCF_000732505.1 Cyprinodon variegatus
CTGCGAGTGAAACCTTGAAAGCTCGCAAGACCAGGATAGTCTCACAAGGCTATGGACCACAAGGAGCTTTACTCAGTGCCTCGCCACTCTTTATTCAGACATTCGGACCTTGATTAAAAAATTAAATGCAAAATTTACTTACATCTGAAAAGGACTTCAGATCAATAATCAATTCATTGCCTCTGGTTTAGAAATAATGTGGTGCCA
The DNA here is from genome assembly GCF_000732505.1 of Cyprinodon variegatus. NCBI lineage: Eukaryota > Metazoa > Chordata > Actinopteri > Cyprinodontiformes > Cyprinodontidae > Cyprinodon > Cyprinodon variegatus. Next base: position 627,347 of record NW_015150591.1, read on the forward strand.
ATATTTTTGGGCCGATCCTTTGGGCCCATATTGCTTCGTTTTCCTCCATTTACAAATAAAAAAGACACAATTTACAAATAAAAATGACACAATGAAAACAAATGTTACAAAAGTGTCAACTGAGAGAAAAAAGGAAAAAAAACTTTATTGACAAATGGGGAAAAAAAACATTAACAAGGAATAACAAATGGAAGTAGTGGCAACGTATGTGCTTCATGAGAAGAACATACATACAGTAAGAAGCTCATAATTAAAAACAATGCCAATAGAGGACTTCTGAGTTGAGCACATTCAAAAGCAAACTGAGTTTCCAGCTTAAATGCAATATATTTATATATTTTGAGCAATTTCTGCATTATAATTACACTGAGTGGTTTGCTGGCATGTCTTTGAGTCTAATTACTCCAGTTCCTGATTCATCAATTCCTAAATTAGTTGATCATTTCAATAACAGATGAAACACGACTAAAATAAATAACTGTTTCAGCCCTCTTACCCATATAACATTACATAAAACTATATAAACATCAATGTATTGCATTAGTTTCTTATGTTATTCAATAAATAAATCAAATTTAATAAAAAAGTTTTACAATTCAATTTATTTATATAGCGGCAATTCAAACACATGACATCTCAAGACACTTAAAAGAAACAATGCTGTCAGATTGGTCAGCAAAACTTGTTGATTGCATTCAGTCATTGATTTGCAAGGCATGCACCTCCTGAAAGAGCGTGCTGTTATGATTGCTGCTTGCATTTTGTTGCTGACTCTTCAGCAATCGTTTACACTAAGCATGCATGCAGCGACAGGGGAGAGGAAAACTCCCTTTTGACAGGAAGAAACCTCCAGCCCAACTAGGCTCAGTGTGAGTGGCCATCTGCCGAGGCTTACTGGGGTTCAAGGAGATAGAAGTGGAAATAAAGAAAGAAGCGGAGATACAGGAAGAAGCAGACATAGAAAACTGTTAACTAGCTTCACAGGTGGCCCTGTCCAGGAAAGACAGCCAAATAGAGCGTTTCAGTCCACCTGAAAAAACAAAAAGTAAACAGAGTTGTTCGGTTTGTTTGATCAGACGCGACTGGCGCATAGTGTCACGTAATTTAGCTGGTCAACCCAGCTCTGGTGTTCCCACAGCATGCCGATCAGAGCCGAGGCGATTTTAACGCGGGTCGCTTGCCGAGTCGTTTGACCCGGGGAGACACACATCAGTGAGCTGTTCCCACTGCCACTAAAAGCAAAGTGTTCCCGGGTTTAAACAGGTTTTTTGGCCAGTGGGAAAGAGGTATAAACTTCCATATGACAGAGAGCAAACAACTCCAGTAATGCTTCAGTTAAACAAAAAACTCTTTGTTTCTGTCATTTTTGTTTGTGTCATTTTCCCAAGAACTGTTTTAAGGACTGGTCTTTATTGCCATGAAAAGTTTAAAGCTAAGACAAGAAGGATGGTTTGTGGTTAAAGCCAGTGGGCCCCAGCCTGACATGACAACAAAGAAATGGCCTTAAAATCATCCATTCATCCATCTTCTCCCACTCTGACAGTCAGACAGAGAGAAGTGGTACAACATAAACAGGTCACTAGTCTGTAACAGTCGAACACAGAGACACAAAGACATACAACCATTCACACACACTAACACCTAAGGGCAATTTAGAGATGCCAATTAACAGTCATGTTTTGGACCGTGGGAGGAAGCCGGAGTACCTGGAGAGAACCCACGCAGCAGTGGGTAGAACACGTAGAAAGACCGTGGGAACATTCTTCCTGCAAGGCAACAGAGCTTCAAACTGCGCCACCGTGGAGCCCAGCCGTAAAATCCCACATGCGGAAACTTTTCTCTCCCTTCTTCTTGTCTTGATTTTTTTCCTATACCAAACCCCCTCTTCTCCTGCTGTCTGACTATGTGAGACTTAATCTACAAAGTAGTTATGCATTTAAACAGTTATTCAATTTAGGTTGACAGATCACAGGTTAATAAATGAGGCAATGTTCTCAAATACATACTGGCAGCAGAGTAAGCTGTTCAGAACTTGTGTTTACTTTTACTTTTTGTCCTGACAAATGTCTAGAAAAAAAAGTTTAGATGTTGAGAGGACCATGGCAACCCGGAGCTCCGAGGCTACCTGCAGCCAGGTCTAATCCCAGCTCGTCTACAGCAGCCCTCTCTCGACATAGCCGTGTACTGCTGGCACTGATGGCGATATTTTTTTTTCATTTGAAAAAATGTTAATTTGATTTATCTTTGACTGTATTCATTATTATTCCTCCATTAAATGAAAAAAGTAAGAATTTATTATTATATAGAGACTATTAATAACAGGAGGTGAAATGCAGCTCCAGATGATCCGAGCTTATGGTGACGTCACGAGTACGATTCTGTTCCATTTGACCCATATTTATTCTACATGCTCCCGTTCTTCCTGAGTCCACACTTTCCTGTGTTCTTGTCAAGAACATAGTTAGCGAGGACTAAAACCAGTGGAGAAATGTACTCATTACATCAGCTCAAATTGTCAAAGAAGAAGATTGTGCTAAAGGAAGAAAAAGGTGCATGGGATATATACAGTAAATGCAGTGCATCCACATATGACAGCTATTTTTTAGTGGTCTTTTTGTCTGGATCACTTCTGTTTTGTGGAGTGAGTGTGCTGTTTTTTTTTACTATTTGTATAATTTTTTGTGATTGCAGCATTTTGTTTTTGGCTGCAGTATTTCGCTTGCATTTGCTTTGTTGATTCTTGCTTCTATTTCAGTGATTGTGATTACAGTATTTTTGGTTTGCAGCCTCTTTTCTTTTGCATTATTTTTGTTTGTGTGTGTTTGAGTTAGGAATCCAGCTTGTGTAGCCTGGTTGTGTCTGTCCTTTTTCCACCACCAGGAGGTGCCCTGTGGTAGCTGTCCCTCCCTGCACACCTGTGGCTCATTGGATCATTATCTAGAGGAGTATTTGAGCAGTGGGCTGTCACTACCTCGACCCCAGAGTGTTTGCCAGTTTTGGGTACTCTAGCCAAGCTGAGATTAGCTGAGTCTAACCTAGCTTTGTTTCTCTAAGACTAATGAGTTTTTTGTCTTTGCTCACCGGCAGGAAGCTTTCGTGTGTTACTGGATACCCGGACCTTCTCTCTCCTGGAAGGAAAAACCCGAGTTACACTGAGCAGGGGAAAACCTCCACTTGTTCCTTTCAAGTACCCATTGGAAATCCGAGTGACAGTCCACTCCATTACTCCTCCGGGTCCAACGCTTGTCAACCTATCTGCCCTCCAACGTGTTCACAATTCTCAGGATTTACCCCACAGACTGGATTCAAGGACTAACAAGCCCCCCCTCAAACGTGAGTCCCGTTCTTGCTAAATTTAAGCGCTTCCAACATTCCCACGGCACCTGAACTGACCACCAAACTTCCCTTCTCACTTTCAGTTCCGGGTTACCAGCTCACTGAGTTCCAGATCCAACTTCTGTTTGACCCCCTCAATAAACATTGTAAAACTTTTCCCTTGTTCTCTGAGTGGTCTCTCTGCATGTGAGTCAGATTCGTAAACTGATCATAACAGTTTGCATGTTTTCGATATTTGGATCACACATTTTTGTAACTTAGTTATTCCGCATTTGCACCCGTCCGCCACCATAGGTTGTTGTCTGAATAGACCTACTAAAAGTGTAGACGCAGCATTGGCTGTGGGGCACAAAATACGGCTGGCATGTTGGAGCGGGGCTCATCCTACTCCCATGGACATATGTATATGTGCTTCATGCACAGAAATGACTCCACAAGGTTGCCTCAGCACTGTGTTGCATATCTGTGTCGTAATGGATGAACTATTGTCGTCAGAGCTCAAGGGATAACCCTAGGTGCTAAAATTATACAATGTGTTTAATAAAAAAAGAGTTTTCTTCTGCCTCAACAATATTTCTGCAGCTTCTAATGGTGATTTACAAAACGGTGCACAGCTAAGCCTCAGCTTTAGGACTAAGTCTCATAAGCTTTGCACAGCAGTCCACCTTGGATCAGTTATAAGCCTCCTCTTGGAACAAAGCCTTGTTTTCATTGTACACAAACACATCAAATATGCTTATTTGCTAAATTGGCTAACGAGGCACCCAGAAAACAGAAGTGGAATAGAACTTGGGAGCTCATATTAAATTCTTATCACAACTTTTCTTTATTGGCATACTCTAAAAATTGTATCTAAATAATAATAATAATTGAACTTTATTGATTTCACATTCACATTTAACCCTTACCCTTGGGGAGCAGTGTGGACCCTTAACCTGCATGCTGCACCCGGGGAGCAGTGTCGTTAAGGGTCTTGCTCAGGGACCCAGACAGCAGGAGTGGGCCTGGAACTCAGAACCTCAGGATTCCAATCGCAATGCCCTAACCACTACACTGGAAAAACGATCTAGAAATAAGTACAAACTTCTTGAATTAAGTGTGTTTGCCCTTAATTTGAGTAGGTAAATATGATAGTTTGCCACTGGGATGATTATTTTAATTCTTAAAATAAGATAATTAGATTAAATGCACTTGAAAAAAAAACATGCAATCGTGTTTTATTTTTTAAAAGTAAATTTTCTTGTTCCAATGGCAAAATATCTCTTTTACCTTCTCAATTCAAGAACAAATCCACTTATTTTAAGAAAAAATGACTTCTCTAGATTTGGATTTTTTCCAGTGTAGGCCGCTACTCCCCCAATCTAGTAATTTTTTATTTGATTGATGTTTTCAAATGAAGCAGATTTAAAAACAAAAGCATTCTATTTAAAACCTACAAAAACTCCTCTGCCCAGCAGATTTATCTTATCTTCCCAACTAAGCCAACAGCACAACAAAGAACATCAACTTTAAATCTTTTGATTGACATTGGGATCGTTGCACTGTGAGAAGCAATCCTAAAATAGCCATCATGATTTATTTCTATAATTTACTAACAACTAATATCTTGTGTTTCGTTACTGTAACTATCAACTTCATTTCATGAGTTTATGGCATTCCAACTCAAGATTGTAAGCCAGTTCAATGAAAAGTAAATTTGGCCACATCAACATAATTTAACACTCTGATTTTTAACAAAGAAACTGGATAACTTAAAGTTTAAATGTTTAATGTTTGAAATTTCCCTGCTTAGTTGTTCAGTGTTTACATTTTCAGTGACAAATCTCACATTTAATGTCAATGCAAGCTGTCACTGATAAAACTGCATATTAAAGACTCATCACAACCACTGGTGTGGAAGCAATATTAATGCGAGGTACAGATAGTGCTGGAAATTTAGGTTTTATCTAATAAATTATTCAAAATTTTAAGATTTTTGTCACACTTGAGCTAAAAACCTTAGCTTATTAAGGACGCTTATTATTGATGTAAAAGATGAAGTGGCATTTTGCGACTTTTGGTCAGCCGTATAAGAACCTTAGCTACCTCGTGTTGTGGCATTTGGCGCATTTTAATGACAACCCGGAGAAAAGCAAGTAAAACTGTGTAAGGCTTACGTTAAATATATTTATTTTGGATACGTCTCATGGAAAACTGTGTTATGAAAAAGGTGACAATTTAAGAATTGAACCTTTCAGCAATGGCTTCCAATTCCCTTTCCTTTATTTTATTTATGGCATTAGTTTTGCTTTTTAATTTCTGTAAAATATTACATCAAAAATATGTCATGTGTTCACATGATTTTTCAATTAAGTCATTGAACGACTGCTCAGTCTGCTTATGTCAGCATGTTTTTAGTTATGTTTTTAGAAAATATTTTAATTCTAGCGGCGTAGTTAAATACAGAATCCAGAAATATCCCAATGCAAACGCAGCATGTGGCTTGGCTCTCTTTTTCTACCCGAATAAATCAATTTATTAAAAATGTTGCCGCATCATATCTCAGCTATTTATAGCAATGATTGTACAGCAGAGATCGGAGGTTAAATGTAGACTTTGAGCCTAATACTAATGATTTATCGACATGAGAGCAGACTCGTAGATCAAAATCCAAAACACCAGCTTGATAGTTATTACAGCTGTGACAGATTTTTGACAAAAACAATTTAAGGTGGCTCAATAGCATTTCTTTTTTTGTATCCAGTAAAATCACTGTAAGACTCTGTTAAGCCCAGAATAATCCTGGGGCTGACACAGTTTGTTACAGATGGAGTCATGATTGATCGAGCAGCCTAAACGCTGAAAACAACAGTTTCATAACAAAAAAAATTGTTACTGCCAAAATGCATGTCATGTTTTAAGCAGTTTTTTTCAGTGTTATGATAGAGAAGAAAAGAGAAAAGTTGAGCTGCTTCTTCTAGGTTAAGAGTTAAAATACCTTGGTACCTTGTTCATACGTGCAGAAGGATGAGCTGGAACTGAACAGACTAACTGGGGCTTTTATAGGCAATACTATTTAATTCAGTTCAAAAATACTTGGTTAATTCTAGTGGGAATTCATTAAATGGCTGCTGCTCTTGATGAATAAGGTTTTTTTATTTTTTAAGGGCCAAAAAAAGAAATCCAGAACACAAGACAGTAAAATGAGGTTCCTTAATAGAGATCCACATGGATGGACGGACAGACAGAGACTTTACCCAACATGAATAAAGGAACATTATGCAATAATACAGCTTCGCTTTTAATAAAGTAACCATCTTAGTACTGCAACCACGGGCGGATTTAGGAAATTTTGGGCCCTAAGCGAAGACAGGCAGGGGGCCCTCTGAATTGAGAAGACAACACATAAAACAGATCAATTATACAGATAAAGAAGTGTTAATAGAATAGTCATCCATTATTTCTTCTAGGTTTTGTCCCTCTCTTCTTCTTGTTTTCCTCTCTATGTTTTGTACTCAGCTGACTTTTCATGCTCTCTCAAAAGGACTGAAAGATTTTTTTTCCAAGCACTAAGCTCACTTAGCTGATTGCTCCTTCCTGTGTTTCTTTTCACTGTAGACGAGCCATGATCTGCTTATCTGTTCTCCATTTTTCATTTGGATGAAATAATAGCTCCATGAATAATGACACATATTAATGTGCACAAATGAGGAAAAAATTGTATTAACCATATTTGTAAAAGGAGTTTTATGAGTTAACCCCCCTCCGAAGTGATAGTGTATGAAAAAAGGTCTATAAAAACACAATGAAGCACAGATTTCTTGTAAAGGCAAACCACCAGCATGAGGTTTCTCCCTTAATTACATGTACCCCCCATTTAAAACTAGACGTGCTGATTAGCTGCAACTATCTTCAGAAAGTCAGATAATTACCAAATAATCAGCGGCTCCTTCAAGTGATGACTGGTATGAAAAAAAGATCCCCTCTGGATGATATCCTCAACTCAGTCACACTGGAGGTCAGAAACTATTTTTCTCCTCACTTAAATTTGTCTGCAACTATTAAATCTGAAACTTATAAAACAGTTTTCCCACTGTGTAGAGTCCCACGAGTGTTTATGTAAATGTAATGTAAAAAGCTCTGCACGAAAATAGCTCAGATATCAAACAAGCAATAAAAAAAGAAAAAAAAACTCATACAGTGGGTTGTACAATTTACAGCAAGATAAGACAAAAAGTGGGCTACGTAGGATGAAAGGAATCCTCATTCTGTCACAGCAAACACTTCTTAGTGTTTAAAGCTCTGCCAGCTTATTTTATTCTTTACACACAACAGTAAAAATAGAAAAATAAAAATAGGAGCCTGTTAATGTTAATTAGATTGTTATTGATAAGCCTTTCATTTCCAGCTATTAGTCCATTTCTATTGTGATTTATTTGATGCTACTTTTGCTGTGTGGTTTTGTTTCAATCAAAGTCCTCTCTGAAGAACACCTTGGTCGCATTTCATGGGCGACCCATATCCCAAAGCTGGACAACTGGAGAAAAGCAACAGCTAATCATCCAAGCTTTTTTGAAAGGTTATTTGGATTTCGTCTCCACAAAAAAAAATGATTTTGTCGAAAAATGTGTCAAAATATCATCTGTCCATTTTTTCCAAGCTCTGCCTTATGTGCAGAATAACTATATTTATCAAGCTTTCACCAAACACCTGCAAGCTGAATACTGCCAGTTGTTTGCTGGTCCATTCAAAGTGCCTCCATATGACAGAATGTGAAACTGCGTGTTCAAAAACACTTGACTTGCTGCTCTTTGTGGTCAGCCATTGTTGGCTTTGAAATCTGTTGCTTTTCCACTGCATTCAGTAGGTGGTAGGTTGCTCAGGCAATTATTCTTTTATACCATTTCTATACACAATAAAAGCTGGTTTTATTCCCCCCCCACACACACACACACAAGATATGAAGCTGCAAATCCAACAGTATGTAGAAGCTGTTTTCATAAACTTCAGTATCTGGGATTGATAAAACATTGAATCATATTTTTGAAATAATTTATCAAGAATGCCATCAGAAAGCTGTGAACCAACAGCGGGAAGTACGCTGGTGACGTCAACCCAAGTCTTGACCGTTATGTACAGTAAATCAGAAGCAATTTCTTATTTATTTAATATAAGCAATTTTCTTCAGCGTAGGCTTTCAACAGTTTCTCTTTTATAGATAAGCAAAAATGATATCTTTCTAAAACATGCCTAAAAGAAGAAAGGTTTAAATTCTTGGCTTTTTTCCCTCTTTTTTTCCAAACAGGCCAAATATAATTTAACCTGTATGTAATGCTTTAATAAAAAACAATATCTGAACTAGTCAATGAGGCTAGTAGGAGGTCTAAACTTTATAAATATGAGAAATCTTGCAAGAAATCTATGCATTGTTTTAAAAAATGCTTACTGAATCTAACACTGACCTGTGCTGATGAAGGTTCTCAGTCATCCAGGTAACAGTCATTTCGTAAAAATTTAAAAAATATCTACTGGACTTGGTTTCCAAGATTTCCAAGATATTGGAAACCAAGTCCAGTGGATATTTTTTGAATTTTTATGAAATAACACTGATCTGGATCTCAAATCTCCAGCACAAAAAATGGATTCGCTTGAGAGAAAGAGGTTTATGTTTAAATAATCGTTGGTGTAATAAGAACAGAATTTTTTTTATTTAGCCTAAATAAAGTCCAGCTTATTTTTTGTATGATTATAAACTTGATTTAATATAGCATCTGACATGTGTTTGACTTGTTGTTTGGTACATTAAAGGAGCATAAGATGCAGTAGGATGCAGATCTTGAGGAATATTAAAACTTTGTTGAATTAAAAACATTGAATAAAAATCACACATACAACTGATAATATCTGTGGCCAATAGACAAAAATCAAGACCTAAAAAACCTGCTCTTCCTCTCTTTGTAGTCAAGACATGCACCTTTTGCCCATTATTCAAACTCACATATTTAGTGTGATATAGAGTGCAGCTCACTCATATAGTTAAACGTAGCTTTAAAATTTTAAGACAATGAACAATTTGTTCTAGCTGGATGAGAAACAGAGAGGTTGAGATTAAAATAAGGAGACTGGTGTAACTTTAGCAGCACACGGGCAAAACAGTTTGGAAATTCTTGTTTCAGCTTGACTTTGAAAACTTCTTTTAAAGACACAATAATGACAAATAAAATATAGCGTAATGACTGATTTCGTATCAGATTTGTAAGGGTGAACCAAGTAAAGTAACCTGACTCCGCCAGATGGATTTGCTGGATTTGCTCCGCATATCCATCTGAAAACCTTCGGTTGAAGTAATTTTGGGAA
>NW_015150591.1:637733-641068 GCF_000732505.1 Cyprinodon variegatus
TCGATTTCTTCGTCTTTCTATATCAAGCTTGTAAAAATTAGCAATGCAGAGCAGGTATTTTAAATGCGTACTTATTTTGTGTGCATAAATCTGAGAACCCTTTTAGAGTTTTATTTATAATACAAGACTCCCTTCATGTCTGTGCTGTCAGGTCACATCCTGACTAGAAAAGAAGAAAATCATCTTGCTTAGCTTGTTGCCACCACCACCGCTGTGGCTGCCACAGATTTCATGGATAACCGCCGCCCCACCATCGACCTGTGGGCTCAGATTCTTCATGCTTCCCCTTGGAGGGAAGCTGCATTGATCTTAGTCGGTTCTCACTTTCGCTGGCATTAAATTCTGCAGGGACTAACACAAAACCTTTTGCCTTAACATCAAAAAGAGAATCTTTAAACTGATACAGAGCCAATTAAAATGTTCCCAGTCGATATGAAAATGACAATGCCCAAATCAGTCCTCTAAGTATAAGGTATAAAGCTTAACAAACCTACACTATACTGTTTTATTTTATTTATTTTTTAGTTCTGTGCATCTTTAATAGAGTAATGGATATAGAGAAATAAATAATTCACATATATTAGTATGCATTTAATTAGTCACTTAAAAAAATGCAGTGAAACCTCGAAAAGACTGGCTTTGATCTGACCTTCCCATTATAAGCTGTATTTTGCCTTCATCATTATATCTAAACATTAAACATTCAGACATGTGCAGAATGCTCCAAGAGCAACCAGAGAACCACCTTTGTCATTTTCTTTCTCATTCCTCGAAGTCCCATCTCTGAATTTATGCTCCATTTTTTTTTTGTCTCAGATGGCATGTGTCTTTTTCTCTTTTTTTTGTTCCATATCATCATCTGATGTCTGGCCACTCTCATTATTTTGGTCTATTGTTGTTGTCAGTTTAAATATCCAGACCTCTTTTAATTTGATGTTCGTGTTGCTATTACTTTTAGTCTCAATATCAGGTTGGTTGTAAGCAAAATTGCTTCTTTCACGTTTAATCAACATTCATCACATTTATTCTACTGTGGCTGTATTCCTCAATTTGTGTTTTTACGGGTAAAATGAGCAGGATAGGCTTGTCCACCCCTTTATATATACATATATATGGGAAGAGGCTTCAAAGCATCCCATGCAGGTGCAGAACAGCAGAACAGTTTCTTCCCCACTGCCATTAGACTGCTGAATATTGTATAAAATCTTTTTTTTTTAAAAACCCTGAATGTTGGATACTGTAAACATATAGAGTCATATTTACATTTTATCACTGCTGCACTTTAAAAACAAAATGTTTTGTGAGCTTGACCGTATAAAATGTATGTCTTTATACACTGTGTTTACAAAATGACAATGAAGTCCAAGTCACAAAAAATATATGTATATATATATAAATAATTATATATATTTTTTCCTTCTTCTTTTTCCAGACACAGCAGCTACAACAATGTAAGCCAGCTGAGGATTTTGTTTACTTTCTAGGAGTTTTGCTTTTCTGTCTAAAATGCCACAGATTAGCACAATGATCTGAGATGGCGAGACATTTTCAATATTTCCTCAGGCTACAGCTGTCTCCATTCAATGCTTTAGGATATGATGAAACACAGTTACCCACATGGTTGTCATCAAGTCTCAATAGCTAGTCTAGTTTGTTCATAGGGGGTGTATGTGTATCAGTATAATACACATCTCTTTTGATCAAAACTGGGATTAATTTTATAATACTTGGTGATTTTAAGCTTGACAGGATAAAGAATACATTTGGGGTTTCTCAAAGCTCCAGTAGATTAGTCTCTAATTAACTATTTAACCTTTTAAAACATGTGCTGTATAATGCAAACGGAACAGACGTCATTGTTTTGACCTCAAAAGGGTGGAAACAAGCACAGATACTCAATGAAACCATTATTAACCATACATCCTCCTTTATTGCTCTGAGGCTGTTCATCGGACATTTTTTGTGCATCCAGCTATAACCATGCATGAATCAAATTCCATCGATCAGTAAGATGCTACTCTATTGCATACAAAAACATGGCGGCTCTGCCTTACAAAGACCCAGCATGGTTTGAGTTGAGTTATTTAATTTCGATTATATCAGAAATTCACTGGAAGCATAGTGTAGGGAAACTTACAACCCATTAGTTTATAAATAACAAAGTTCAGAATTTCGGTGACCCTAGAATACTAAACACTTCCATTTTCCCCTCATCTTCCTCCACTCCTGGTCATTTCACTCACTGCAGCATGTTTTCATTTGTTCAGATGCCCTGTCCTCTTATTTTTCTCTCTGGGACATTTTCTGTTGTTTTATTTAACAGAAATCAAACTTGACGGCATGTTTGTAGTGCATCTATGGCAGCGCCACAAACATGTGGTAAGAGTTCAGAATTCAAACCTAATCCTAGACACAAAAGAGACTGATTAAGGATGAGCTCGATGAGCACTGTGGTTTAAAATCTCTGTGTAGGAGGCGGAGGATTCATTCTCTGCTGTTACCTGTAGGTCTATGTGCTGAGGTGCAACCATCCAGTGGGTAGAATAAAAATAAAAAAACAGCCTGCATCAAAGTCTTAGGCACCTACATGTAGAGGGATCAGATGTTTAAAGAAATGTAAACCAGGAAGGAAATGAAAAGAACAGAAATAGGAGAACAGATGAAGGAGATCAAATGCGCTAGTAAGCATGTTAAAAACAAAAACATGGTGCTCCAGATGAGGAATTAGAGGCAGATCAAGATTAAATGGGAAACAAAAAGCAAACAACTACAAAATAATTCATCTTCCCCAGATCTCGTCTAGCTGAGTCACTCACTGCGGAGCAACTGCAAAGTAGTGCCACCCCCTGACTGTCATGCATTAATTTCACAGTGAGGGCTCTGATAAATTATAGAACAAGCACAGTCACCATCACCACTGTAGCTCCGAGGCTGGCTCTGTGACGCTGTCTAATGAGAGGCCAAAAGTACAGGACAGTATGAGCATGCTAACGCTAATGCAAGTCAAGCATGTCGAAGGGCTGAGTAAAGCAAATAAAGATCTACCTTATATAGTAACAATTATTGAGCCACAGATCAACAACTATATATTATAAGATTTGCATTGTGTGGTATATTTATATTAGGGCTGCAGCTAATGATTGCTTTTGCAAATCAATTAATCTGACAATTATTTTTTCGATTATTTATTAATAACCGGATAGAAAATGTTTCCTTAAAGAAGATTCAGAGTTCTGAATAGAGCATTTTGACAGACGAACACATTATTTATCTTAAATGCGTTTTTTTTTTTTTTACGATTTTGATATAATTACTGCTCTAATTGGGTTCCTGTG
>NW_015150591.1:642065-650692 GCF_000732505.1 Cyprinodon variegatus
AATCGAACCGAACCGAAAACCGTGACCAAGAAACCGTGAATCGAACCGAACCGTGGATTTTGTGAACCGTTCGCATGTCGGTGTATATATATTTGTTGTGTGTGCGTGAATATTGGACAAAAAAAAAAGTATAACAGGAAGATTACTTGACTTTAAGTTCATTTAAGTGCAATTAGAGGGACATGAATAATAAGTTGTACTTCTTCATACCCCTTTTCAGATAATTTACTTTAATCTATGTCACTTCTCTGGCTGTATATAGCAACAGGTTAATTTGGTGGAGGTATATTTATGTTCAGGTCTATTTGGTCAGTTTGAAAATTGGTGTTTGGCTTGGTTGATGTTAGCTAGTCTCCTTTGTATGTATTTTGTCTATTAATTTATTGTTGTTTATTGTTGTTTGTCAAAAAAAATTACTGAACTAAATTTCGATTCATCCATTCATTCATTTAAACCCCATTCATGCTTTTTTCAAAAATAATTTTTAAAATCCAAGTACTTTTTGTATAAACAAAAGCAAAACTATATATAAAAAAATTGTTATTAAATTATGTTTCTAGTTAAGAAAACAAAACACAAATCAAAGATATTCAGAAGTGAAAAGGTGTTCCTTCTACACCTGAAAACCTGCTTGTACTACTGGTCGCAACAATGGCATTTATGTGTGTTTAATATTGCTCTGATGGTATTTTTGGTTGAAGCTCATTTATCAGCCTCTTATTCAGGTTTAAAACCAAACGTTTACTCCAAACTCCAAAACATTCGTTTTATCTAGAGATGCATGTCTGTGTTCTTTTGATTGCTGTTCTGCTGTATTGGTGTGTTCAGTGTACTGCTATAAAGCAGAAAAATATCCTTAGAGAGTAGAATACAACAGAACAGAATCGACATAACCTTTTCAGCCCCTTAGGGCGGAAATTCATGCAAGTGGAAGTAGTCAAATATACAAAAATACAGTAAAGTATAAATGCAGAAAATAAGAGTCCCTATACCAGGGGTCTTGAATTCCCATTCTAGAGGTCCGGTTTCCTTCAGTGTCTCTGCTTTCTCACAACCGATTCCAATGGCTTCATTATCTTCTCAACCTGCAGTCAAGTTCTTCCTGCTATTGACCTGATTATTTGACTATGTGAAAGCAGAGACGTGCCTGAAAAGTGCAGAACACCATACCATGAGAAGTGGAATTGAAGAATCGTGTCCTTGGCTAACTCAGTAATGCTACTACTCACTGATGTTTCTTTAATTTCATTTTATTTTATATTTAAAAGATTTTCTATTTTTGTTTAATCAAAGCACAGAATATTTTCAGTGGCCTTAAAGTGTAACTCACCCCAAAAATGAACAGATTTTGTGTTTGACTTTACCAAATGGTCCAGGGGAGTGCTATTCTAATGTTACCATTTATTCTTTTACATTTCCAGATGAGACTTTTTAGTTCTGCAATATTTGTACTAAAACTGTCTTTGAGCTACTTTAAGTGGTTGAATGGGAGCTGTTGAATTACCCTGGTTCAAACCGTGCATGCTTGCACAGGCATGATGGCTTCTTCTCTAGGTAGAAATAAAAATGGCAGACATACAACATCAAAGCAGGTACCCCTGTCCTCCACAGACGTAGGCTACGTTCACACTGCAGGCCTTGATGCTCAATTTAAATTTTTTTGTGAAATCCAATTTTTTTTCGTTGCCGTTCACATTTCCAAATATATGCGACTTGTATGTGATCTCCTGTGTGAACTGCATTCATTCAGCTTAAGTGTCCCACATACGCAGTAGAGGACGATTTGACGTCGAAAGCCAGCGTGCTCAATGTGTACGGAAGTAAATATGGATGGTAGCGCTGGAGCGCATCTAGCGATCTTTCCAAACCTTAAAACCTCAATCTTTTCAAGATAGTTAAAAAAAAATAATACTCTCCGCATAATCGTCCGCCATGGTGTTTATTTTTTCTTGACGCTTCTGTGTAGCAAAACCCAGAATAGCAACCTTTGCCAGGTATTAATGGCGTTCAGGTCGGATGAATGCGACCTGGCCGTTCAGACACAGGTCGCATTTGAAAAGATCAGATTCGTATCGGATTCAGGACCACATAGCCAAGCGGTCTGGGTCGCATTGGAAAAAATCGGATCTGTGTTGTTCAGACTGCCATGAAAACATCAGATCCAGGTCCCATGTAGGCAAAAAAATCAGATTTGGGTCGCTTCAGGCTGCGGTGTTAACGGAGCCTTAGTAGCAACGGATAACGCTCACTGGGCCCCACAAAGCCGCCCTCAGCCTCTGGTGTTTATGGGAGGAAAACTCAACCACCTCAAAGATATATCCATTGTGTAACTACGCTAGTTCCTCTGCTCACTGTCTATGTTTCAGTAAGGATAGGCTAGGCTACGCTAGCAGAGACATTCTCTCATCCTGACCGTGCCCCTGCTTAACCCAACACTTTGCCCCCCAGCGTCTGTTGGCCCTGACCACTTTGGTGACTTTTCCAAATTTGTCCGAGGGTAGGGTCCTGTTTTTCCATTGGGTGTAGATGTTGTTCAGTGTTTTTTCTGACTGGAATCGTTTATGAGATCATGCATTAATTTCTATTAACTGTTAACCCTTTGAAATGTTCACTACATTCATGTTTTATTATATTAATTTGTTTATGCTGAAGAGGAGCACAGTTCTATGCAGTCTGCCAGCGTTAATGAGCCACAGTGATGAAGCAGACTTTGATTCCAACCTTGGGACAGGTGTTCTGTAGGCATTTTTTTTGCCTCATCTGGTGCATCACTGCAAATCAATCTATTCCACATATTTGTATAGATGTGAAAAAGACTGAAGGCATGGACGTTCTTAAACTGCCACTCAGCATGTACTCAACACTCAATGTTCTTGAACATTCGAGGTATTGTTCAAAGCTCTTACATGTACGATGATTTTGATATAACGATGTGAGGGCTACAATTAAGGTAAATTAAAAATAGAGAAACTATAACCAAATTATTTATTCAACACTTCCTTGCCTGTATGGTATTGTGGAGTTAAGAAGATAAGAAGAGAGTTGAAAAGGCCCCCTTTGCTTTAACTGCTGCAGGGGAGTTTGATTTGATTATCTGAATGTCAAGCTCAATAGGGCTCTCTGTTTTGAGACCTAAGTGGGATTTTCTGGCTACACTCCAGTGGCTTTAATGGCAATAAATGTAACAGCAGCGTTTATATCAGGCGGAGGTTGTCCTTGTGGGGAGAAACCAATACTTCAGTTCTATTTATAGCAAATCTTCAACATCACATCTCAGTGATAGAATAAAAAAAAGGTATATGAGGAATAAAGTGGATTCCACAAAGTAAACAAAAACATTGCTGTACATGAAATCTGAATTTATTAAATATTAATGTAATACAACAAATTGCTCTGGACCAATCGCTCATAATGGAGCTCAATAAACTTAAAACATCTAACAAGCATGGAGTAAAGCTTTAGTTTATTATACCTTGGAAAAACGATCTAGAAACAAGTAAAAAGTTCTTAAATTAACTGTATTTACCCTTAATTTGAGTAGGAAAATGAGATGATTTGCCAATGGAATGAGTATTTTTACTCTTAAAATTAGATATTTAGATAAAATGCACTTGAAGTAAGACAATGCAATTGTGTTTTCTTATTATAAGTGTAAATTGTCTTGTTCAATTGGCAAAATGTCTCTTTTACCTCCACTATTCAAGAACAAATTCATTTATTTTAAGAAAAAATGACTTATCTAGATTTAAATTTTTTCCAGTGTAGGAACTTGTTTTTACAAAACAATTTATAGACTAATTGTGGGACAAACAAGGTTCATTTCATATCTCTAAGTCGACTGTACTGCCCAAGCTACACTAGAGCCAGTTTAGTGTAATTTTATCATGTATGTGTCTCCCATTACGGTCTGCTACAGATCTCTGCTAACATTCACAATGTCTGAGTACGGATGGTAATACTGTGAGCCAGAGAGTTTAGCCAAAAGATAACGTTTACAAAGACTGGTAGATAAAAGCCCCTCTGAAAACCTCCAAAGGCATGAGATGTCTGAAATCTACTGATGTCCTATCAAGGCATTTAAATGCCAAACCTTTTTTATTCACACTCATATTTATGTGACAAATTCTTCATATCAAGATGTCATAAATGAGTCAGTGCTCCTGCAGGTGGTTAGAAACCCGACAAGACAGAAACTTCCAACGGTATGAAGCGGTGGAGCAGCATAAGGCACCGGAGCACCAGTGCAGATGGTCTCCCCGTCTGCCGTCTTCTCTTTTAAAATGATTCTGCTACACATTTGTTTTTGTTTTTTTATGAACAGAAATGTGTCTGATGCAGCTCGGCTTTATTGTGCAACCCAGATGCAGATGTGAATACTTGTACCTAATGTCGGAGCCCCAGATGCATTGACGGGCTTGGCTGAGTGGTTTGTAATGACAGATGAGAAGCAGCACGAGTAGGTTATCCTGCAGGGACATATTAAGGTGAGAAAAATGACAACGGTAAACATGTCTGTAATTAAAAGCTCATAACTTTCATCTCCCTGGTGGCAGTAAGTGGATAGGCTCCTCTTCTGATTTTACCTCTAGGGGGTACAAGCAACAACTAGTTACAGCAGACACCAAAGCTTTTGTTGCATTAATCACGGGCTAAATTTTATCTGACTCATTTCAAATTGATCTGGTTAATGTTTAGGGGTTTCTAAGTATTTGCTATCTTTTATTAATATTGGTGCTTAATAACATCACAGGTGTTAGAAATTAAAAGCTTGGTGTTATGCCAGTATTATGGGGTGAAATCACACATTGAAATTCATCAATGATACTTTTATTATTTTCATCCATTCCGCACTACCATGCTTGCATAATTGCTCTCACTGTAGTTAATAATGATCATGATCAAGGGTTAACAGATCTGGCCATTAAGGCCATTCAATCAGTGCCGTTTTTCACTGGCACTCTCTCCAGTTCATCACACTTGACTGACAATGAAAGATTATGAGGAAAAAGTGTGATAGAGAGAGAGAGTTTAGATGAACCAGTGTATGTCAGAGTGAAATTTGTTTTTGCACTACGGTGTTCCAGAGGGATCTGTTGTTTTTTGATCAACACTCTGTCTGGGCTTCTCACGAGGAGCCCTGCAAGGACACCGGCAGATGGCGAGTGCTGGCAGGACTGAGGTGCTGCATGCCGTCTGCCAGCGTTCGCCATGTTATACAGACACTATGAAGCTTTTTAGGTCTCGCACAGTTGACACAAGGTGCTGGCACACTGGCTGACCTCAAGCAAACAGCAGAGGCACTTAGAAATACACACAAGTCTGCAACAACTGCTGTTACACATGTAATCACCAGCAGCCCAGATTCTGAGGTTGGCCAAGACAACATTAACATTTTTTTTTTCCACTCTTAGAAATGGTTAGACTTTTCTGGGCCAAAATTTTAAAGAGTCGATCTGGACTCTCCCAAGAGGTAATGGAGGCCAAGGGGAGCTCTATTAAAATTGAGAAATGCTCTGCTTACTACAAGTTAGTCATTAGGAACTCCCTCAAGCACAGAGATGTCTCTGCAGGTGTATAAGCATGTTTGTTCACCACTTACTCATAAGCCAAAAACAAATCCTACCCAAAGAGAATCAACACGTTAAAAAGGGGAACATCTTGTCTGCAAAACATGTCTATTTTTGGAGTTTAGCAGCATGTTTAAGAATAGCAGAGTGTCTTTTTAGGAGAAATAACACTAACAAAACACTTTTAAATTAGCTCTTACAACACGAGAAAGTATTTTCAAATTCCTCCGAATTATTAATAACATATATTACAGTTTACCTTTCATGAAAGGACTGTATAGATATTTATATATACACACATACATGGAGTAACCAAGGTTTCAGCTGGCAAGATGGCAATAAGGTTAAGTCAATAATGAACAACCCGGACAGTTGAAAGTCTTTAAAAAAGGTGCATGAAGAAGAAATCCACTGTTTTTACGGTGTTTTCCTTTCTTAAAAACAAGCAATAGCAGGTAAAAATAACAAGACAAGGAAAAATTTAATGTAGGAACAGAGAAAAAAAAAGATTAATTGTACAAGATATTTTTTCCTGTTTAAGGTTTGCTGGATTTGTAGGTTTTAGTGAAGCAGAGATACAATTTTGTGACCTGTTCTTGTTTTTTACAAAGTGTCAGGACTCCTGTCTTTGTGTTTCGGTGTTTGTCTCCCTTCATCCACCAGGAGGCGCCTGGTTCTGGTCCGCCTCCTCACACACCTGCTGATGGTTTCCTCATTAAACAGAGCGTTCTTAAGCTGCTGACTGCCACTACGTCGATGCCAGAGTGTTTGCCAGTTTTGGGTACTCTAGTTTTTGCTGAGTCAAACTGAGTTTTTGTCAACCTGAGTTTAACTTTGTTTTTGTCTTTGCCTCTCGGCAGGAAGTCGTCCTGCTAACTGGATCTCTCGGACCTTCTCTCCCTGGAAGGATCAACAGACCTTCAAACTGAGCTGGGCTTCAAACAGGAGGTTTGGATCCACTTTCCCCAAGAGATCTTTTGAGCTTCGCACTGAGAAAGGGATTATTCTCCACTACGACCCGTTCAAGTACCGCAGGAAATCTGAGTGGCAATTTCTCCGTTCACCAACAAACAACCGCATTCTGGGTAAACCCTGTTCCACCCTCCACCGAATCAGACAAAAACTGGAACCACGGCACACTGACAGGAGTCAAGGATTCAACAAGTTCTCTGGAAACGTGAGTCAGCAACCAAATCCTCTTCTCCAAATTCACGAGTCAAATTCCCCACTGAGCCTGAACTTACCGCTGTGTCTTCCCCTGACTTTTCAGTTCCAATTGAGCAGTGTTCAGAGCAACACTTCTCCCTCTGTTTAACCTCTTCAATAAAACCCGTTAAACCTTTTCCCTGGTCTCTCTGTTCGGTTTTCTGCATTTGGGTCTGAACTTTGTAACATCATGACACAAAGTATATTTCAAAAACTCTTTAAGAGTTCAAATTTAATTTTATTAGGAACTTTGACGGACAAGTCTAGCTAATATATATAACTCTTGTAGAGAAATCAGAGTGGTGTATACTTAATTTGGAATTTGCAAGACAGTATTTTTCTCTAAAAAAAACAACTAATGAATAGATAATTGGTAATCAATGCATCACTTGGAGTTATGCTTATAATATTATTACAGTTGCTTTTACTTTAAATGAAGGAAAGGCTGTTTTAGGCCATATCCTATCCAGCACTTCTACCACTATTGTCTAATTCAAGTTTTAAAGAGCTCTAATCCTTGAAGACTTTAGATGTTTTCCTGGTTTATTATAACTTATTTAAATGAGTCATCACCAGGATCCATTTAAACCGGGACTCTGAGTGACGTCATAACATTGTGATGATCAGGAAATATAATGTTTATCCATCTGAATTCAACAAACATGAACAACACCTTTAATCATTTCCTTGAACTTGAATTGGATTCGTCTCCCAGAAGATGTGCAGCATTATCTTAGTGGGGAAAAAGAACAAGGGACCATTCAGTTTGGACACGGTGACATTAGAGCAAAATAGCACATTCAATTTCCTCTGGAGGTTAAAATGTCAGATGATTGCTATAAAGAGGAGGCAGGAAATTAAGTCTGTGTGTGTGTTCCTGTTTTGGCATCAAAGTAAGGACCTATTTTTTGTGGTTTAACCATCAGTTTGAGGACCATTTGTACCAACATTCTTTTTTGCAAGTATTTAGGTTTAGGACCAATGTGTGAATTGAGTTAACGTTTCACGTTATTGTTAGGGTGTAGCATGGATAGGGTGTAAAAATACCAAAAAATCTCCAAAAACAACACACAGTATGTTCTTCACAACATGCAACAAGAAAGAGAGGATTTGTAAATGCACGATGGGAGGGTAGCTCTGATAATTCATATCTGCTTTTTGTTTTTACGGTTTTGAAACTCAAAAAATATATTTTCAAAAAAACACATATTTCTTATTGCCTTTTATTTCAGGTAAACACTTTATTTTCCTGTCAAGTTTCTTTAGTACATTTTAAATGACATAGTTCTTCACAGAAGATGATTTGCAATGATTATGACTCAGATTTCCAAAGGTGTTAACCAACACAAGAAACAGATCGTCATCATTGTTCTGATCATGAGGAGTGGCAGCCTAGTGGTTAGGGCATAGATCTTAGAATCCAGTGATTCTGAGTTGGAGCCCCACTCCCACAGACTGCCACTCTGGGTCCCTGAGCAAGACCCTTAACCCCACACTGCTCCCCGGGTGCCGCTAAATGGCAGCCCACTGCTCCCCAAGGGGATGAGTTACCTGCAGAGAATTCATTTTGTTGCTCTGTACCTGTAACAGTGTAATGACAAAAAGATTAAAAAAAAATCTTAAAAATCTTTAAAATGTATCTCCATGTTCAGTTTTGGAGAAACTTTATGGCCCCGTCCACACGAAGCCAAACCCTGGCCTAAACGCACAAATTTTTCACCAAACCAGCCTCTCATCCATGCCGGCGTTTCGGGGGTCTGTAAACAATCTTTTTATTAAGCCTACAGAGTGGGAAGATTTTGAAACGCCGTTTTCGCGTTTCCATCTTTAAGCTCTAACCGCATTTTTTTTCTT
>NW_015150591.1:651052-656617 GCF_000732505.1 Cyprinodon variegatus
TTTCGTGTTCGTTTTGACTTTGTGTGGACGGGGCCTATGTCTTCCTTGTCTTATCCTATCTTGTTTATTATGTGGTGATTTCATGACTGGTCACAATAAGACCACGCCCAAGATGGCGCTGCAGATAGCTGCCTGGGCATTAGGTACACTTTGTTTTTTTGTCCTTTTGTGTTGGTGTGTGTATTAATATCATTTTCTGCTGTTACTCTCAGAACTCTTCTGGTTTACTTTAACAATTATTCATAAATAGGGTATTGCACTTTTTAGCTTTAGCTATTTTAAAATAGGATAACAATTTTCCTCTGCTTGATGCGGGTGTCCACAGCCATGAGTGGCTTTCAGCTCTTTTGATGGAGCAAATGATGAACTATTTTTGTTGTATTCTCTTGCTCTGAGCCCCCATTAAAAACACTGGCCCCACCCAGGCCTCCTGGGAAAATTGGTCTAAAACCGCCCCTGAACATGACCTGGAAGCTCTGGATGATTCAACACCTGACAACTTGTGCTCATGACACATCACCTGGTAGTGTTCATCCTTCGCAGCGATGGCGTCTCATACACACACATATTGAGGCTAAGACCCACAGTTCCTTATCCTTTCATTACCATGGCAACTAAGCAGCTGTCTCCGTGGACAGGAAGAAAAAAAAAAACTGTTGTAGCCCCACCCTTCTTGGCATTTCATCACCGTACAGACACAGTTCTGTCGTCAAGGCAAACACACACCAGTCAGACTTTTTTTTTTTCTTCACAAACTCACAGACAGGCAGCATTAAGTGTTCCCCCCCTCCCCCCGGGACCAGAAGGTCAGGAGGATGACCGTGACCGAGCTGAAAGGCATCACTCCCCCGCCTTCACGCCGTCGTCACCAGACTGCTTGGTGCCCACACATCACTCCAACCTGTCACATATGATAGGAGGGAGGGGGGTTACTCCCTGTAGGGGGGCAACAGCACCAGAACGGCTGAGGCTTACATAGTGTGTAGACACTTAGGGCAAAACTAATCAGTCATGCATAATCGTACAGAACGAAACATGTCTTCTGATGTTTTACCACTGTAACAAACACACACCAAATACAATATGTGGTACCAGATACACAAAAGTGATCATTGTAAAACATCACGTTTTTTTTATTCTGAGGTTTCTGGCATATAGTAGCTGGGAGCGTAGAAAAATCCAGTTGATAACTTTGACAGAAAGAGGTCTAAAGGTTTTATGTTGATATGTCTAGGCTTAAACGTGTTTTTTAGAGTCTAGTATTTTATATTTAAAAAAAGACTAGACTCTAAAATACACAATAATGCTTCTGTTATTTTAAAACCCAGGGTAAGTCAGCTATTTAATCAGCTATCAATGAGAATGCTGACTGCATTTATCGACTACAACAAATCAACTGATTTATAGATTGATATATTTAATGGTCGTCTTTGGTAGACAAAAAAAAAGGGGGAAAAAAACATAATGTTACTAAACCAGCCTGGCAAAATTATTTAAAAGAGTCTATAATTATGTTGTAGTATCACAGAAACACTTTTAATATCTCTCACAAACAGGTTTACAATAAAAATTGGATTTAACTGATTTGTAGTGATTATTTCAAAATGAGACACCCTTAATATTCACAAAATAATAAATTCCCATGCATGTGAAATTTAAATGTACGGCAGGGAATGGCCTTTTAAAAGTTAAGAGAGAAGCAGTGACTCATAGCTTTGCAGTTCCATACTTTTTCAGTGTAAAAGTCTTCTTTTTGCACAAGCGATGGAGAAAGAAAGTTAACTTGCTTTGTTCTGGTGGAAAATGACCTCCAAGCTTACTCTGCAAACTCTCTTCACTTAAAGCAGCATTTACTTCAGGAATTGGCTCCTACTGTCAAGCTGACAGGCATGCCAAAGCTGATGTAAAAATGCAATTAATGTAAAAAAAAAAAAAAAAAAAGGGATAAATGCAAATTATAAGGTTTCCACTAGAGGGAAATAGCAGTAATTATGAGAAACAGTATGAAAATTCACATTCTGGTTATACCAGTGGTACAACATGGTGATTTTAATCAACCAAAAAAAGCACTAGAATTGCTTTTAGTCAGACTTTCATATTTAAATAGGGTTTAGGCTAATATGTTTCACATTATGTTAACACCCTATCAACCATTTTTGAAGCTCCAATCATAACAAAAACATGACTGCCTCATTTAATAGGCAGGTGTTTTAAATATCTAATAAGTATAGATTGAAAAAGAACTTTTTTCCGATTCCCAGTACACTGATTGCAGGGTTCCTCTAAATGTTGTCCTTCAGGAAAAAAAGGTTGTCAAAAGATCTGATATGTAAGCCATGATCCTCCCTCAAAGAAGCAAAAAGATTTAACATAATAAAACATATTAATAATAACAATAACTGAACTTTATTGATCTCACACTGGAGAAATTGACCTCTGCATTTAACCCATCCCCTTGCGGAGCAGTGGGCTGCCATTGTGTGGCGCCCGGGGAGCAGTGTGGGGTTAAGGGTCTTACTCAGGGAGCCAGGGTGCAGGCAGTAGGGATCGAACCGGACACTTGCAACCTTCTCAGAGCACAAGCGTACTGCTCTAACCCACTAGGTCAACACTCCCCTGATTAACTGATTAGCTCAAGTGGACCTAAAACAACTCTCCCAGAGTTAAACAAGACAAAAACACAGTTAAGCTTGCGTTTAGAAATTCCCTTCTGCTTCCTGCACAGCTCTACTATATATGTACAGTGGGTTTAGCTAACTATTCCTCTAAAGCCGGGCTTACACTGTGCGTTTTTTTTCCCCTTTTCAGGGCGACTTTCCAGTCGTGCGAGAAGTTTCCCAATTGGCCCGAATTTCAGCCTGATCGTGTGTCGTGCTTCGTGTAATGTACAGGGGGTAACAGGGGGCGATCAGCCTCTCACAACCGCCTCCCGATCAGGGCTGTCATTTTCAACAGTTGAATAAAGAAAAGTCAGTTGTGATCAATTCCATATGGCAATAAACTACAATCACTTTCCAATCGCATAAATGCTATCTTTTAAATGTTTATATTTTCACTTCAACTGTTTATTTTACTTTGTAACAGAATTCAACATACTTGCTACCAAGACTCATTTTAAAAAAATCTCAAAATGAGTCATTTATTTCTACCAAAACCCTCTTGCATTTACACTGGTCCCGCAAAGTGGATGTTCTTCCCACTTTAGTAACCACTGCTCCATAAGGTGTTTCATTGAAAAGTAATGTAATGTTACTAAGCTGTCAGTGTTATTTTTAGCTTCAGTCTGATTTAGATTAGATGAGCCTTATTGATCTCACAGCGGAGAAATTCACTCGTCACATATTGGCATAGGAGTTACAGAAGGTGCAAACAGGGAGGAAAAAGGTGCATTAAGAATAAGAAATATATATACACTATATCAAGATAAATAACGAAGGTGCAAGTGTACACAATGAAGAATAAAATAAAAATAAGAAATAAAAAAATAAGAAATAAAAATATGTACATTCCGGATGGCTTATATACAGGTGGAGAAATATTGCACATTCAGCATATTGCACAGTCAATAAATAGAAAACTATATTATAGGTGCAGAAAACTACAATTTTTTTTTTTTTTTTTTTATGATGGTTATTGATTTAGAGTTAAGCTTTTCTAATTCTTTCGTATTTTTACGTAGTTTTCGTAGTCTAATTCTTGAATTTTGGTTGATAATAGTTACCATTCAAGTAATTTGTAAACATATTTACTAGTGTTGCACCGATACCGATACCAGTATCGGACGGGGCCCCGATACTGCCCTAAAATGGTGGTATCGGTATCGGCGAGTACCAACAAAAGGGCACCGATACTATTTTGAGAGCCAAAAGTTTATTCAACTATTGTCACCCACTCCTGGTAGGCAATAAAAAGTTCTACTGGATTCACTTTGTATTAGATTTTTTCCTGCTTCCCAAAGGTAGGCAGCAGCTTGACAAAGCCATGATGGCAGTTATTTTACATTATTATGGTATCGGCCGATACTGCACAGCCAGGTATCGGGCATCAGCATCGGGGCCAAAAAATGGCATCGGCGCAACACTAATATTTACTTCCTCAAATTTTTTCACTTCACATTTCAGTGCATTTCATTTGGACTATATTGTATGCATGTTGAAGTTTTTTTATAACAACAGCTGTGTCTGAACGTCCGCCCTAACGCCTAGAATCCTCAATCACTATATAGAGCGGGGACTATATAGTGGACTTAATAGTGAACTCTGTTAACTAAGCGTTAGGACATATCACTACTTTTCGCTCCTCGTTTTTCAGGTAACTTTGCCACCTCGCATAGAGCCTGCATTTTTGTTCTTTGTCACCACCACAACAATGCCCATGATGCTTTGCGAGGAAAGATCTCGTAAATTAAAAATGAAAATTAAAGACATGAATTAGTTTAAATTAATTAAAATACTTTTCATTTTAATGGTGTCATTTAATTTTTCTTAAGATTAACAACATATTTTGAAATGATGTGAATAAGATTAAAGTGACTTAGAAAAAAAAGATAAGTAAAAACTTATTCAAATATATTATTCACATAAATTATACATTTTTTAAACCTGTATCTCTAAGTAATAAAACCATCAAATAAGGCAGATCTATTTAAAGATGTTTCCGTCAGTAAAGCACTCATTTTGTAGTAAAAGAAATGCCACAGAGCAGCTTTAATCCTTCACAACTTTAAATATTCTTCTTGGAGCTACATCTAAAGCAGGCATAAACCGTTGGGGCTTGATGGTGTCGTGGCAGCCTCGATGACTCAGGCACAGATTGTGTACCCGCCAATCTGGCATGCAACCTTTGTCACATGCCATCCCGCCTCTCTCCCATCTTTCCTGTCTGTCTCTTCTGTCAAATAACACAACAGAAACACTTGACGAAAAGGAAAAAAAGAAACAACCAAAAAGATGCCTGGAGCTCAGTAAAAATTAGTTAATAAACAAATTATTCCATTTTCATTAAGCTAACGGTTAAAGGTGAATTTTATGACATAAATTCGTCTTAGATTATTACATGTGAAACAGACAAACCCACCTGCATCAGCTCCCCTCAGCTAAAATCAAATCCTCTATCCCTGTATTGATTTCAATTAAGATAACTGTTATTAGACGGCATGCATGGCACAAAGCCGATGAACAGAACCTGTTGTGCTGATGGATTACAGTGAAGAGAGGTTTCAGCTCGTTGTTGATGAGACGCCTAGAGGTGGAGATGCAGGAGAAAGGGAGAGACTCGAACATCCATCTCATTTATGCGTCTACCAGGTGCAAAGGAAGTGGTTACAATTAAAAATTGATACTTTTTTTTTAAAGGCCAACAGTTTTCTTAAAGCTGATATTGATAATATGTCCTGCTGATAATTTCTTAAATTTTTTTAATCCCAATTTAGCCAATTAGACAATCAGATTAGAGATGTGACACAATTATACATATACACACATACATTTTTTTAATCGCGATTAATCGCATCAATGCCTGAGTTAACTCGTGATTAATCGCATTTTAATCGCACATTTTTTTCCT
>NW_015150591.1:657362-685494 GCF_000732505.1 Cyprinodon variegatus
TGCAGCGGGATGTACTTGGAAAATTGTACCATAAAACCACATAGCGTTAATCTCACGTTAAAAAAATTATCGCCGTTAAAATGGCCTCGCGTTAACGCAATAATAACGCGATAATTTTGACAGCACTAATATATATACATATATATATACACACATTTACACATATATATGTATACACTGTATATATATATATATAGATAATTTTAGAGAACCTTGTAACTGTCAGATAACCCTTGATGTATTGATGCATAGAACCACCAGCAACAAATTCTACACTACCTGTAAAAAACTTCAGCATAAAAATACCACAAAAAATAAGGGGAGCAATTTTGATCATTATTTTTTATTTAAAAAACTGACTAAAGAGAAAACAGGAAAGTCTTGATTATCCTCACATTTTACTATATAAGTAGAGGTTTAATATTGAATCTATTACCACAAAGAAACTATAGCTATGGTTTGTGAACTCATCCTACTGAACAACTTGACCACATGGCAACAACTAGTGACGCCTTAATAAAATGTATAAACTTCATTTAATACCACCTCTGAGTTTCTCACATTTGTGGAATGTCCTGCAAATCTCTACAACAGTGGTGTCCAGATTTAGTCCTAAGGGCTGCTATTTTACATGTGGAAATTGCATTTCAAGAAAAAAAAACAGCAACAGCGGATTAGAAGGCTAAGTCGAGCAGAAAGGAATAAAGAGCAGCTTCCTACAAATGTAGTGGAAAGTGGAAAAAAATGGAGTAGAAAGTACAATATTTGACTTTCAAATTTAGTGGAGTGAAAGTTATAAGTACCCCCACAAAAAATACTCACGTAACGATACTCAAAAAAAGTATGTCAGTGCAGTAATCAAGTAAAACATTGAATATAACCAAAGATCAGTTTTTAAACTGCATTTACCACTGTCCTTACAGACGCCATCAACTACCATTACTTTATTAACTTGCTATAAAATGTTATTATAAAAGTATCAATATGGTTTTTTTTTTCAATGAAACATAGATCTATTGCAGCTGTAATATTGTCTGTTAAGGTTACAAAAAAACGCTTTTGCATTATGAATCAGACTTCTGTGCTGTTATTGGTTTATTCTGTTTAGAGAGTATTGAGCCTTTATCAGAGGAACTTACACCTTGTTCAGGTTAGTGTGGCTGGCAAGGGTAATTGGTATTAGCTTTAAAAAACCTACATCTGTCGATCTCTTGCCAAAACCTGCACTCTTTACCTTTTTATTTTAGGTTTATGTAAACAATCAATATATCATGACTCTCAGAGGAGGAACATTCACAGTTATAGTTAGTGATAAACACCATGCCTAGTTGTTTTGGTATATGAGTAGCCGAGGAGAAAAATTGAGTCAGCGATAAGAAACTGGGGTGAGGTGAAAGGAGAGCAAAGAATATAATGAGAAGAGACAAGAGCGGAGGAGGAGTGTTCCAACAAATAAGGAGAAAAGAGATAAAATCAAGGAAGATTTAATTACCTCAGTCAGTTATGGAAGCGTAAACACACCATAATGGCCTAAAGAAGTGAAAAGACCAAAGCCAAATCAGATACATATACGCAAGAAGTGACATGTTAATAAATATGGTTCAATGATTTTTTGATTCTCCTGTGAGGTCCATAAAAATTTTCATTGTCATTCAGTTGTAGGATCAGTTTTATGTCTAAGTTGCCTTGTTCAGTTTTTGTAAAATGAAGGGATATGAAACTGGTTTAGGGGGTATATTATAATGATGCCTTCTAGTAGACTACAATGAAACGGGGGGCATAGGATACATAAGGAAAGGAACATGAATCATCCTTCTTTTGACGTTTCATTTGTCTGAGTCACTTACTTTTATCAAAGTTACCAGTGTCCGATTTTTCCTTTTTTTTTGTTTTTGCCATAAAAAATTAGGTGTAACAGTATGACCTAACTTTAGAGAGAGAAAATATTTCTTAATCAGGAATGTCTTGCAAAAACATTTATTTTACCAAATCGTCTTCCCAACTGCAGAGATTTTTACTGTCTCTGTCTAAAATAAGCTGAATAGCATTTAAATAGTGTCTAGAAATACAGCTGCACTACTCTATGCAGCTGTTGTAATTGAATACCTATGGTTAAAATAGGAAGGTTTGTAAAACAATATTGTTTTTTGTGAGGCTCTAACTGTGGGTAGTACTAATTTAAAGCTTTAAATCTAGAATAATTGCAATTCAATCAAGACATGGCTGTCTACATAAATAGGTAGCCGGAGAAAGGGTAAGAACACGGCATCATCACCTTTGCATTGATTCAGCATGGACACAAAGTGAAGAGAATACCAGAATAAAAATGGGCAAAACGGTGAAATCACCTCAGATTTAGCAGGAGGTTAACCTTGTAGTTTAACTGCAGCAAAATGTTAAATTAAATATTGTCTCAGAAAGGTCAAATACAAATGTTCCTCAAGTTTTTTTTCTTAAATTGGCATTACAGAGTTTCTAATAATACTGCCACTGTGGTCAAAACGCAGAACTGCAGCACTTTTCGGTTTGTTCTCGTAGCCCGCATCATACTTAATGTTTTGTTGTTTTTCCACTTTTTTCAAATTATCTGGAATTGCCTTCTGGGTCTGAATTAAACTGACAGTAAATCAATCTTGAAAATACTGCTTCAGTTGTTTGCTAGGGCAGACCCATTTAACATGGACCCATGTGACGTCAAATAAACTACAGGCCTGTAACATTTATTTTCAATAAATTAAAATAAATGTTATAAACATGCACACACCTGTATAAATTGGGCAAGCACATATTTCAACCAACTTATTAGGTAATTTTTTACATATACAGTATGGTTCTGTATATTTTTTAACATTCTTGACTGGTACGGTAAATTTACCATCATGATGCTGGGCTTGCCTTGCATGAATGCCATGTAAAGAAGCGTACAGTGGAGTCATAAGAGTGGGGTACAGAGCTTCTCTTCTTCCCTCCAAATTCAGATAAAAGGAGGTCATGTTTCCCCACCTGGATTCAGAAGCCACATCTTGTGGAAAATTATTCCAACCACACATTTGTCATACCAATTAAGTAATGGTGGTGTGTGTGGGTGTTTTTTTGGGGGTCTGTGAGTATTCTCAGCACAGTGTGGGAATTTACTCACCATTAACTTTCCCTTAAAGGGCAAAATATATTTTCCAAATGTACATTTCCATAATAACCATCAGTCTCTGTGTATATTGGTGTGTGTTTTTCTCTGTGCATAGCGTACCTTGGCAAGTGTGTGTTTATCTGCATGTTGGACTGCATCTATGATTGCATTTGCACCCTAGCTAGAATGTTTTCCCAATGTATGTTTATGATGTTTTCATTGGGTATAAATTACACTTAGAGTAAAAATAAACATTTTTCTTTTCATGGTTTCATGTAGCTCTGTGCTCCTCAAGGGGAGGAAACTCGACACCATCACAGACTGCATTATGGGTGAGTATTTACTTCCGTTTGGACAACATTGTGCCCTAATTACAAGAGGAATGTGTTCTCTAATTACAAGCTATGGATCAACACTCAATTAAAAGGCTCTTTCCAAGGAAAGGAAGAGATGATTTATATAAGGAAACAGAAGGAGATAAGAGCATGGCTGAAGGAAATAAGAGAAAAATAAGAGATGGAAAATTATAGAGAAACCAGCCATATCAGAACAGCAAGGCGGTTGGAAGGCCTGAAGACAGTTTCAGGTCACAAAGCAAACTCAGGCTGTAGTAGATTAAGGGTAACTGGATGATGTGAACCAGTTCTTAAAGGTTTGATAGCACATTCCCCCTTCTCCCAGGATCGCCACTGTGCTGTCCCTATTTTCTGTTCCACCCTATATTTGTACGATAGCTCAAAAAAACACCCCCAGCCGGGCACCTTCAGAACTTCTTACCTGACCCTGCCTCAATCAGTCTGGACTCTCTGTTGTTCTAACCTGTGGCAAAAAGCTGTGATACAAAGCTTTTCTGACTAGTACTAATAGAATCAGTATTTACCTTTAAGGTCAGAGCTACAACTTTTCATCAAAACAGTTAATTTTTCAATAATAATAAATCCATATAACTTCTAGAATGGTTGAAAAAATTAAAATATAAATTTTACTGAAAAATAAAAAGTAAAGTATGTAAATTACTGTTTAAAACACTCACCAATTTGAAGTAATCCTCGCCTATTTTTCATACCCTAATGGAAAAGCAAATAACTGAGGAAACTCTGGTAAGCCCAAATCACATGTGTGATGCATCATTTGAAAGCTAACACCTTCTAGTTTTTAATATAAATGAAAATGGTGTGAGTAAAACACAGCCTAAGCTGTATCAGTTCAAACATGACTCAAAGTTGTTTTTTATTCTTAAAAATAGGTCTTTTTTGAACAGCATTATTAAAGACATGCTTGAAAATAGGCATTTCTCATTGTATTACATTTGTTCTACATCATGTCAAATGCAGAAAATTACAGACCGCTAGGTATAACATTTTCAGAGCTGTGGGGCTTTTGAACTTTAGGTGTCACCAGCGTCTCCAAATTTGCCAGATTGTGTCAAATTGTGCCAAATGCTTTTACTCAACTATTTGACCAATAGAATAACACTGAAGCATTTTGATGGCCACAAAACATTTATGAAGCAAGTATTTTTCCACTTTTTCAGAATCCGTGTATATAACAAAATGTAACATTTATAAACCTAAAATAATGTAAAAGTCTATAAAAAATAGTGAAACTGCTGCTTTTCAAGCTAAAATAAGCCCCAGTGCCTTTTCTGAGCTGTACTTTGGGTTGTTTATGCACTTAGGCATTGTAATACAACAAAATAGGCATCCTAACATGACTCTGCTTTATGCAACCTAGCCATGTCTAGCCTTGTTTGAAACCTTATGTCACTGGCTAAAAAGCCAAACAGCCCACATGGTCTTAACCAATAACAGCAGGACTCTATGAGGCGTAATATCATTCAATCGGTGCGTCATTGGCTGACAGGCAAGGAGCGCTACGGAGACTTCATCGGCTGTCCCTGACTCAAATTTAGTCATACAAAGATGTGGACACTTTTGTGTTGTAGGTAGGAAGACGATGTAAAGAAACATACCAAAGATCGTGGGCAAACAAATCAGAAAGTAAAACTTATTAGCAAGATGCTAAGCATTAGCTATTACCAGCTAACTTTTCTAATGTTAAAAACCGGACGTTATGTGGAAATTTTCTCATTATGGAATATTTTTATTATGAAAATTCTGGATTACTTTTAATCTGTGGACATTTATGAACAAATGGAGAATAAACAATTGAAAACTGGATTTATAAAATGGCTTTTGGACGCCTTCAAATGTATGTTGTTGTTGCTGGTTTGTAATGTTTACATTTTGACATTACGTTATATCTGTGTTAATTGTCCTTTGGTGCTTGCTGTGTCCATAAAATGAACTAAGTCTTTGAATTGTGGAGAATCTAAGCTTTCCATTGATATTTAATATGTATATGTTGGTAAAAATGTTACCATTGTAATTTTCATGCATTCTGAATTATTAGTTGTAAATTCTATAAAAACGATCGCCGGCGATCAGGTGGGTTTTGAGAGGTTAAGTTTTGACATGTCCAAAGTATTTTTACTTCTTGTTAGAATACCAACATTAACACGAATGATTCTGTACTGATAGGAAGAGTTGGTTGAGTCAATTGAGACGGAGTTCAGGAGTTGCCAGATAGTAATACAGTAGCTCTGACAGAGCGGAGAAATTACTCGGCAATCAATTTCTCAGATTTTACATACGAAACACATAAAAGAAAGCAAAACAGAGGCAAGCTTTTTGAGTGATGGTTAGGGAAGCATGCAGAGGTTGCCACTTTCCTTTATGACAGTTAAGTTAAATATTTGCTGATGTTAACCATTAGGATCAGCAGACTTGGCAATCAGCTAGCAAGCAATAGGTAATATGCGTCTCATCTCGATATAAAACAACAAACGTGCATGAAGAACGGTTACATTTTTACTTTATTTTACTTTGTAGCACTTTGAGATTGGCTACGAGGTACACTATAAATTTAATCATTATTAAATATTATATTATTACTATTATCTAATTATCATTATTACCTTCATCTCCATAGGTTGAAACTTTATCTTTCTTTACGGCCACTATTGAATTGCCAGTAGAAGATGCTTTTCATTTTAATGTGCTGAAATAACTCGGTTTGTACGTCTTAACATTGGTGCAGTAACCAAAGGATCAGGCTAATTGTTTACTAGTTCATGTAGGGCTGTGAAAAGTGAATTAATCATTCCTAATTACATAATAAAATAAATAATTTGGAAATCAATATTAACTGGATTAAACAAAATCTAAAACAGGATTTCCCAAACATTCCTAAAATAACTATGCAGAGTGGCCACCACCTCCAAATACATTAATTATTTCAAACCTTATATATTTGAAATATCAATTTGTTTTTAATTACTGTTTTAATGACGTCTTATTATTTAATACCATTTTTTATTATCATTTTAAAATGGGATGAAAAACATAATAAAAAGTTGTCTCCTGTAGTTAATTAGCATCAATACTTGAGTCTTTAGATATTTAGATACTAATGAATAAAACCTATCTTTGGAAGCCCTGCTCTTAAACATGCCATTAGCCAAAAGAAGAACAGCAGTAGTTTAGCCACTAATCTACAAAACATATAAGCCTTTTTATGTTTAAGATAAATGAAAAATAAACAACTATGTTTATATGCTATATGAAGAACTCTTCAAGTGTTGTAGTTTTGGCTTTAGCTGGGATTCAAAGTGTGTAAAAGACTTTCTATGCGGCACCTTATACTACTCTCTCTGATTAATAGAAAAAAACAATCAACAAAATTAATCAATTATCAAAATAAACTGTAGTTCCAGTCCTATTAATATTGTTTTAACATGTGGAATATGATTCTTTTCCCCTAAGGTCTAATTTGTTACTATTATAATGATTCTTCAGAGTTGTTGAGCAAAAACTGATGTTACACACTCATTTACACACCTGCCTGCTGTATTGTGAACATGTCATTAGGATGGGGCATAAAGTGTATAAAAAAAACCACATGCACATTGTGTGCGTGTGTAACTCAAAGCGACACTAACCAAACAGACCCTGCTGGAGACCGGGGATAATGAACAGAACAGGACTGAAGGCAAACTGAGTCTTAATCATGAGACAGACGTGATGGAGCAAAAACGAAAAGAGAGAAGGCATCTGGAAAATTGGTTTGAATAGAAGCAGAGGAGGAAGTAGTAGTAGGAAGAAATATCACAGCACACTTACAGCATGTTAAACAATACCTGAAGCTGAATTATTAGTTATTTTACAGTATGTGGAGTTTACATGAATTTAATTATAGTCTGTCAGAGCAAAGGTACAAACACTGGTTCTCAGCTTATCTGCTTAATATGTTTGTTCTTAAGATCCTGTGAAATTCATCTAAGTTTGCAGAATTTCCTATTCTTTATCTCCAACTTAAACATGAACAGCAGCTTCCCTGCTGCCTCTGGAGAAACCCCAGCTTTGGATGGGTCAAAACTTAACTGGGACAGTTGCAAATTTGAGAGCAGCCACGGGTGATCTGACCAAATTAACAAACCCATGGGTAAATCGCTCAGTCACAATGTGAAATTTGTCTGCAAATGAAGACAGAAGAGACAGGGGAGAGAGGAGGGCTGCCATTTGGATGCAGGTTTGGAGCCAATATTTTCCTGCCAACATCCCAGCATGGATAAACACTGACCAAATGGCTCAATGTGACCCTGAAGGCTGTCATTTAAAGGACGAAGCCACAGAACAGCAAAGTGAGCACACAGTTTCAAATTATTTTTAAATAATTGAAACAAAACCTAAAATTAAAACATAGCCTGAAGTCCTGCAAATAATAAACTGAACGCAGGATCAACCTGGTGAAGTTTAAAGGCTGAATTCATGTTTGTAATAAAACCTTTCTAGGAGCAGTTTCCTGCTGCCATGAGAATGTAAATTTAAGAAAGTCCAGGGTTGAGGAACTTCCATATTCCATAGAGCCCTGCACAAATGTTTAGAGTTTGTTTTTTGGACATCAAGGCCAAAGACAAGTCTGTACATCTACTAGAATAAATTTAACTATAGTGATAAAACAATTAAATATTTTAAAAAAAGAATAATTTTAAAGGAATTTTTTCCATCTTTTGCTTTTTTAATCTTTTGTTGTTAACATATGCACACTTGTGAAGGCTGAAAGTATAATAAAATGGAAATTAAATAAAGTACGTACGTACACCAAAACACTGCTAATTTATTTTGTTTGTACAGCTAAAAAACTGTGTATTTCAAAAAACAGATTTATGTAATTTTAGTACAGCTGAGTGATAAACTATGTATTTGCAAATAACTAAATAGAAGTCTACAAATAAAAATAAAAATAGAAAAACTAAGCAAGGAATGGTGATTTTAGATTTACCAATTTCCCATTCAAAGAGACTCATTTTACTGAGAAGTGTAGCTCTTAGTTTCAGGGAAAATTATGCCCTAATATTCTACTTAATTAAATAACCAAGAAAATTATGCCTTTCTTTTTCAACATTTATGTTTTCAGACTGCCAAAATAAAAATTACACATTATTTTATGAATTTCTTTATTAAATCAATGGACATTTTAAGATTGATAAAGATCATCTTTAATGAAATGCTGATTTTTAACTTGTTCAAAATGTTTTTGGTCAATTTAGGCTATTTAAGTGAAATAATGTAAGAAATAATGAAGACAATAAATGATACGAAAAATAAAATATGTGGTATTATTGTTATATAGTACTATGAGTTTATTGTCTCACTCCCTAAATCCATGGAGTGTCATGACTCACAACAGAGGACCCAGTCTTCAGGCAAGACAGACAGTGGGATTATTAAAAAAAACATTAAATAAAACGGGCTGCGGATCTGCAGTAGCAGTGGTTAAGGTGTCTGAGGCAGGAGACTGGTTTAGAGTGCAGTCCGTGCCCAGAGAACAAGATAGGATCCAGTCAGTTGGCTGCCAACAAGATGCTGCGGGCGCCGCCCAGGGTCTCCCAGATGCTGCGGCCCGGGAGGACTAGCAGGTGTTCCAAGACAGGTCAGGCACACGGATCAGAACAGGAACAGAAAGGCTCAGAGGTCCAGCAAAAATGTTCTGATGGGAACAGGCAGGCCCAGTAGTTGAGAGGCAGAACAGGTCAGGATCAGATAATCAGAAACACTAAGGTACGCTAAAAAGCTCTCAGCTCTGGCACGAGAGAACAAGAATAATCTTGAACTGATGATTGGATGCAAGCAGCTTAAATAGAGGCAGGAGTAGATGGATTAGATGGGAGGAGAAACCGGGCTGAATTGGAAATGTGAATAAAATTAGTAATTAAGCCAGTCATCAGTGCCAAGATCATGACATGGAGGAGATCATTAGACAACTGTTGTTTTCTTTTTTTGGTTCATTGCATTCTTCAGGTCAGAAATCTTTACCACAAGTAAATGAAGAAAACAAGGAAATCTAAAATTTTGAATCCTGACTGTATAAATATGGAGGACCAACTCTAACATATGTCTCATGAAAAATGTAAATATGGTTTACATTAATTTAAGTGATGTCATGTACATCAGCCAGTAATATTTTCAGGTAATATTATTGTTATTTTATATTGTATCAACCGATACTTGGACCTGTGGGTTGAGTTAAAAGATCATGCTAATTGCACAAATTGCAATTTTTATTTAATATTTAGATCAATTTGCTAACATATGTTTCTAATTTGTTAATAAGGACACCTGTGTAACATTTATTCTAGTGTCATTTTCAGCAAATAAATGGAAGAAGAAAAGGCTATATTGGCTCAAAGAATCAGCCTAAACTATTGGCAGCACATATCAAGGAATTGGTTAGACTGACATCGGCATCAGCATTAAAAAAAAAGTCAATCTCTAAATATTATAGTTATAAAATCAAAGCATCCTTCTTTATGTTTCTAACTAAACTAAAACGTTGCAACTTTCACTGGACAATTTTTCCTTTAACTTTACTCTCAATCATTCTCTGAAGAACAGGCAGTGACTGGCAGACATTCACAGCGACCAATTCAAAGGTCACAGGTTCATATTGAATGAAAGGAATTTCTCTTTCCATTGTTTGTGACCCTGTAGCTTAGCCTCATAGCCAAATTCCAAATTCTACAACATCGTGGACATAGACATGTGATACACTCAACCTTAACTTAATGTATGAAAACTATTTCAACATTTCAAAATGGCACAAATCCCTAGATTTTCTTTAAAAAAAATAGGACTGACAAAATTAAACTATAACACAGTAAATTACTTTAATCCTGGGGTAAAAAAACTACAATTTTAGTCCTTTTGCATCATTTTATAATTTATTACAGTACACATACACATAGGCATTCTCATAGATATCATGGCTTCCTGTATGTCCTAGTTTTTAAACTCCATCTTAGATTCTAGTTTCTAGGCTTTAGTTTGAGAATTCGACAGTTAATTCTTGCTTTTTGGCTTTTTTTCAGACGAGGCAAATTGATTCCACTTTGTGGAATGTCTTTCCAAGTCATTCCATCTTCCACATTATTAGTAGCCAATGCAAAACACACACAATTATTTTAACACTGCACATCAGAGTGTGTGGGCGGTGGTTTCCCCATAGGTTTAGCGTTGACCCTGATTCAAGCAGACAGGAGATGTGCACACTTCAACACAGCATTGTGTACGAGGAGGGACATTCATGTAGTCCCTCTGTAATGCAAATCCCCACAGTCTGAAAGGCACCTTTTGATTATGATTCCATGGGAAACAAGGAGCACAAAGATGACAATAAAAACAAAGCAACGTGTCGTGTTTATGTGAGAGCTTCACTGAACATCTTATTGTCCCGGATGATGATTCAGAATGTCTACCTTTGAGTCAGAAAAATTGAATAAGTCCTTTTCTAATTTGCCGATGTGTGGGAAAAAAAATCTCAGGACTGACCCATCAATGTCAGATTTACTTAAATCAAATCATCTGAGCAGGATTTGTCCCTTTAAGACATTATTCTGAACAGAAAAAGAAGTCCTGGACTGCAATCATTTCTTAATCAATAAAATTTTTGGTTTTACCCATATATAACCATTGTTTGAGGATAACTACATTACAGCCAATATATAAAACACTACCTATATTTTATATAGCTGCAACTTTGCATCATTATCTGTTAGAAGGTAGAATAATATAAGAGTGATTTATCTCTACAGTAAGAGGGCAGGTAAAATAACAGAACATTTTTGAAAGTATTTAATGAACATATCACATATTCTTGGCAACCTCAGCTGACAAATGGTTTTCTGAAAAATCAAGACAGCGCAGTAGAATCCTATAGCGGTGGAAATCAGGATATAATGGGCATTCATATTAAGATTTGTTAGAGAGAAATTAACAGACCTATATCCCACTACCGCCTGTGCACAGCAGCCCTACAGGGCTGAATGTAATGTAAAGTGCTTTTAAGTCCTCTGACTTAAAAAGGTTCTGTGTAAATACAGGTAGTTTGTCACAGGATAGAAGTAACACACTAACCTACTTACCAGAAGACTTCGTCTTAGAAGCATACCTGCTCTTCCTCTCCTTAAGGGGAACATCTGCCATGTGTGAGCACCATTTACCTCACGCACAACTCTGTTTACGGGCTGTTTGCATCACTCTAACACACTTAGTTTGTGAAAGAAGATATTCATGTCAAAAGAGATAAAGGGTAGCACATATAGTTAGTCAAATGAAAAACTGAGCCTCTAGCTAGGAGAGAAACAGGACTTAGCACTGAAAAACAGGTCCAACTGTCAGCAACTATGATAAGAAAAAGCAGGAAAACAAAAAAATTCTATCTTCTTATGGAAAAAATGAAGCATTATATTGATATTTATTATTATTAAATTTAGTGCAACATTAGAGAATACATGTCTGATATTATATGTGTGTACCAGGCTTTATGTAGCTGCAGCTGCATGCAGGCATAGCATTAAAAAAAAAAACCTCACAGTTTACTTTGCCCTCAGCCTGTAGCTCACTCTCCACCAACAATATTAACCCACGCTCATCTGTACCAATCTCTCTGACACATCTCAGCTGTAGATACTGCAGGGACTGTTTAAGGTTACATAAATCAATCCTGCTCTCATTGCAGCTGATGCTGTATTAAAGAGCACTTAGAACATGGTACAAAACCCATTACTTATTGATTGAAGGTCACTTTAGTTTATTCTGGTAACTGAATTCAAATACATGTGCAGTAATAGCTATTTAAAATTTCCCCTCTTTCCTTGATGGGCCCTTGGCTGGTCTTCAACAATTCCTTTTTAAACATCGATATTCTATCATGATTTGTGGACATTAAGATCTAAAGAGAAGCGTCATCTCCTGGTGAGACCCTACAATTCAGTGAAAGGGTGGAGTTAGAGTAAAAAAATATGCAAGAGGGAATAACTACAGCAGCTGGAAGCTAGAGGGGGTTTTGCTGGGAATTGAAGGGAAGTGGGCTGCCATTCGGCTGGCGTTCGACTGGAAAAGGCCATTTTGAATGGCTGCTACTGTACTATAGAGACTAGGGGTGGGTAATGCCACGATGAGATTCTATCACGATGCATCATGATACTTGAAATATTGCGATGCATCGAGATATTTTCACTGAACACTGTTAGAAAAAAATCCAGCCATTACCAGTGGCTGACTGGCTGCGTATGATCTGGATAGTGTTTTCAATTGATACATTGATACAACTGAATTCATACATTGCTGTATTTATTGAAACAACTTTTGGAGGTGTTGCCATGAAAACAAATACTGGACACAAATATTACTATTACTGGTGTGGACACACTGACAAAAAGTGCTTAGGATTTATAAAACCTGAAATAACAAAATAAGGATAATCGGTGCCGTTTACATGGCCTCAGTGGTCCTTTAAACCAATGAAATGAAAACATTCAAATGTATATTTCCCCTTTGGCAAATTACGTGCGTCATATCAAATCCGTTTTTAAAGCCAAAATGCATCCAAACATCTGACTTGAAATGTGATGGAGAAGGGCGAATTTTCTCAGTGTCCTCCATGTTTTTTTTATGAATGACTCGTCGCAGTATCCCTCGGACAGAAATGCTTGTGACACAAGTCAGCGGGCGTCAACACATTCCACTTGTTTTTGGCGGATGTGCACCAACCGTTCATGTATTTTATTTATTCCTTTTTTAATATAAGAATCAATACTTCGCGTCAAGAATCGATGCAGTAGATCACAACAATTAGAATCGCGATGCATCGTCATGACGATTATTTTTGCACACCCCTAATAGAGACAGTTCCATACAACAGACAGGTTAAAGCTTTGGCCTATGGTACCAACCACACACTGATGTCAAGAACATTTTAAAGTAATACCAAAGCCCTTTTCCAAAAAAAAAAACAAAAACATTATTTTACATTATTTTAATATTTTATTTTTAATATTATTTACAAAAAAGGGGACAGACGGGCGACCCGTCCAGGCTTTACCCACCTTTCACCCTTAGACTACGAGAGATAGGCAACAGCCCCACCGTGACCCTGACAGGTGAAGGGGATTAAGACGGACGGATGGACGGACGGACGGAATAAAAAAAATATATGCTTTTTACAGTAAGTCTGACACTGATGATTTTTAACTGCCGCATTCTTAGTGTTAGCCAGTTGTAGTTACTTCAGTGTGAACCGACAGCACCGGAGCAACAAGTCATGCAGATGGGCATCAGTACTTACTGTCATTTTGCACTCATGCATAATGACATTCCCAAGTCTTTTTTGTTTTGTTTTTTGAATGGTTAAGTGTGTACCAGGCTTTAAACTAGTATATTCTATCAAGTTAATGATTATTAGTTAAAATTTAGCGTAGGGTCAAAGAAAAGCACTTTTGTTAATCTTTAGGTTTAGATCATAAAATCTTCAAGCTCAGAAAAAAATCATTTTAAAATGACTGTAGGTCTTTGGATTCCAATAGCCTCGTTCATGTGATAAGATAACGCCTAATGTGCCGCTGCCTCCCATTCTAAATGGCTGCACATCGTCTCCTGCTGAGCAGAAAAATAGGATGCTGCCGTTGTGTTTTTCAGTCAGCCTGATAGGCAGCAATCAAGTGTTGAATAATAGCTGCTCCAGACAGAGAGGTGACAAAGCAAAAAAGAAATGCTCCGCTATGTTCAGACTAGTCAAATGGAGCTTTAGAGCAGCTATTAATGAATGCTTCTGCTCCTTACTGTGGAATAATAAGGACATTCACACAAAGGCAGAGACAGACAAGTCATCATCTTCAGCAATGGATCAATGCCTCAACTTTATCTTAAAGCACTTTGACTGAATTTAATGGATTTCTGAAATCTACAGTAGATGAAAGCTGAAACACTTCATGGATTTCCCAGTAATGGAAAAAGTTGTAGTTGTTGGTTTCCTGCTAATTAATGTCTGGATAAAATGCCTAAACTAGGGCTGCAACTAAAGATTGTTTACTAATCAATTAATCTGTAGATATTTTGTTTTGATTAATAATCTGATAGCAAAATGCTCCTTAAACAAGATTTGTTTTTTTTACAGAATTAAACCAGTTGAAGCTAAAACTTCAACTTGAGTTTGGAGTAGAGCACACAACACAGACAAAAACTTTTACCTTAAATGCAAAATATATATATATTTTTTTATAATTTTGATATAATTACTGCTTTAATTAAGTTTTTCTGTCAGTTGAAGGCATGTTTAGAGTCTCCATACTCAAGCTATGATTTCAAAAATCAAATACTCATGATTAATTGTTTCAGCTTTAGAATAAACCTTTTAGACAAGACAGCAATGGTTTATTTAGTTTAGAATTAAATTTTTAACATATTACTTGTATAATTTTTTTAATATTCTTTAGCAACGGTTCTTCTTTCTTTAAAGTCACACAGGGATGTTTTTGATCTATTAAGAAGCATTTTTAAAAGGCAAAAACTAAACAAAATGGCAAAAAAATTAGAACAAAATGAAAATCTGAAAATGTCAAATTTAAGTGTCTTTTTAACCACTATTACAAATACTGCTTGAGCATAGACGAAATGCCAAGCCAGATGAGGGGAAAGGCAAATGCTTGGAAAATGAGGACATTTGATTAAAAAAAATAAAAAATAATAGGCCTAATGTTTCCCAAAAGGCAGGCCAACATGTTTCTCAGGAATGGAAGCTCCCCATGCTGAACAAAGTATTTAAGAAATTCAAAAATCCTTATAGTCAGATTTGTTGAGATCATTGAATTATGCTGGAAAAAACTAAATCAAAATCTTTTGACAATCACTGTTTTTGGTCAGGGTCTGCAGGTGTACTAAGGATATCAATTAGAAATCAGATCTATAGATACGTTTTCAGATATAAAGCAGCAGCAGGTGTGTACAGATATGAAGGGGAAATTCAATAAAACATGTTTCTTAACTTTTTAAAGGAGCCATTTTATATTGTCCATCATTAAAACATTCTAACTTTATTCATTCTGAACTTATCTTGATAACTTCAACAAAGAATGCTTCATACTGTATATCATAAACATAATTGTCAAAAAATTTCCATTAACACACTAAATAACCATTTAAAAAGACCTAGAAGTCCTAGAAGAGTTGAAGATGCCGCAATCTACTTGTGAAAGCATATCTGTTGGGCTTTCATCTAGCTCTAGGAAATCTATTCCCAGATCTATATTGATGAAACGGGACACAAAAAAAACAAAGCAGAAATAAAAGCAAAAACAAAAAAACAAAGTGGCCTCAAGATATGAAAAGTTTAAATAAATATATTGTACATAAAGAAGGAAAACAAAATGTGAACATTAAT
The DNA here is from genome assembly GCF_000732505.1 of Cyprinodon variegatus. NCBI lineage: Eukaryota > Metazoa > Chordata > Actinopteri > Cyprinodontiformes > Cyprinodontidae > Cyprinodon > Cyprinodon variegatus. The sequence continues at coordinate 673,267 of NW_015150591.1, forward strand.
TAAATCATAAAACGCGGTACAGTAATTACATGGGATACTTCAAACAAACAAATTATATTAATTCAAATTATTTCTAAGGCTTTAATTAACTGATATATATTTAGTGTTTTGTGTTTTTATATTCATGCTACTCTTAACTATATCAGTTTCTGTCCATGATTGTTTCAATCCTCCTTTAGAGAAATAAAAACGTTAAAACATTAAACCAGACAACATGTGCATTATAGGTGTTAATATTATAATATTATGTAAGGAAATATGTACATTTGATTCAGTTATAGAATTATTTTCTGTTATTCTATTCGATATATTTAATTTGCCACTAAGTGCTTCAATTCATCAGTAAATTTACACATGATGCTAAAAAAACAAACATCGATCTGCTGCAAAATAGGTGTATTTTTCTATAATGTAACTGGTGTTGCATTCAGGAGCAGTCCTGTTCCATTTCTGTTTTCCTAGTCATTTTGCATAATACCTTTTTTAGTGATTAACTATAGAATCAGAGCAGGTAGTTAGAATAGTTCCTCCTTTTTTGCGCTGTAATTGTCAGTTTCCGTCTGGCTCCACCATACCCTGTATTTTTAATCAGCCACAGTCGCCTCTGAAAGCTTTACAACTACAGAGAGAATGGGGGTGGGGGGGTACTCTGGTCTATTTTGTTGCTCCCCTGTTTATTAAAGCTGATTATTCAGCTGATTAACATGTTCCTGCATTGATTTCGTCCTCCAGTACAATGGTGTGCTAACATGCACACCTGGGAGGTGCGTCTTAAAGGAGCCCCGCATAACAACTCAACCCCATCACTGAGCTGCTGATGTCCGTCTAGGTAATAAAAGCAAATGTCTGGTTATGTTGTCTGGGAGATACAATACTTTAGGAATGCAGAAACTAGAGCTTTCCTCAACGTTTTGTGTTGCTATGAAAGATTAGCCCTGGTCTGAGCTCAGAATGCAGCGCTGTTCAGAAAATTGGAAGGAAAAATACCTCTGAAAAAACCTTTTGTATTTGTCCTGTCGACGAACAAACAGGGTTGAATGGTTTCTTTTTTTTTTTTTTTCACTTAACTTGTTTGGAGGTATTAAAAAAACATCCAGCATTTCTATGGTATGGAGAAGCTACAGGAAGTGTCAGACGTACAAGCGTGGAAAATGCGAATGATTCAGTTGTTATGATTAGTGTAAAATTATTCTCTTTTGCTCTCAATTGAATATTTTGACAACCCTAAATGACTATATTTTTATTTATCTAAAAGAAATTATACATGAGTACTCATATAAAGTGCATGTTTTGATGCTTCTGCTCCCCAACACAAAGACTGTATCTGTGTAAAAGAATGGCACATTTTAAAATAAGTTTTGCTTCATGGTGGAGGGAGTATTTTTCCATGTAGTACACTTTATTTTTTTCCATATTTAATGATCAAATGACCATTTGAAGCTGAAACTTTCTTCCTCTATGTGTTTATTAGAGCCCCGCAAGAGGTCCAACAATTAAAGGTATACTATGCAACCGGTGTTGATTTTCCAGCGAGGCTCCCCCCAGAGGGCGAAAGTAAAAGTGCACTGTCGTAAATATGCACAGCTGTTTTCCTGGTTTCTCCGTCAAGCCAGGCGCGGTTGTTTTGAGCTTAGCACACAGGCGAACGCAACGAATCACCATGTCTACTGCGGTAAGTGACTATTTTGTTCCAATTTTCGAGTTTGAAAATTTAGCATGTTTTCATACATTATTTGTTATGCATGTGTCTAAATAACAAAGATTGTAGTTAGCCAAGTTGGAGTTTCCCATACATTTATCCGACTTTTGCTGTTTTCTCGCTGGTTCCGCCATGATAACTGCACAAATATCGCCACTGCGCTAGCAACGAGCATGCCTTTCACTGGTCGCATGTAGCAGTTTTTGCCGTAAAGCAAGACTGACTCTCGCGATGCACGAGACTTCTGAGCCTGTGGGTGCGGGCCGAGGGCTCCTGCAATTGCAAGTACGGTATTTCCCCTACAGACCACCAGGGGGCCGAGAAAACCTTTGTTCGACCTGAAATGACTCATTTAATCATCCAACACGTTATGGAACACGTTAATTAACTGAAAAATGATGCATAGTATGACTTTAAAAGTGGAATCACTCAGAAAATGGTGCCATGCTGCTATATTAGCCTCTTCGCAGCCAGGATTCTCTTGAGGGCCCGCAAATCTGCCCATATTACACCTATTCTGCATGACCTTCACTGGCTTCCCATCACCTGCAGAATTCAATACAAAATCGCGCTCATCACCCATCAGTGTTTAAACGGATCCTCACCGGATTATCTGAAGGACCTTCTCACTCCACCTTCATCCACCAGATCTCTACGATCACAAGACTGCAACTTCCTTCACCTTCCTCGCTCCAGATTAAGGTCCATGGGAGATCGGGCTTTCGCTGTCGCTGCCCCCTGGAACTCTCTCCCAGATCATTTGAGAGCTCCACAACCACTGATTGATTTTAAAAGAGGATTGAAGACTTTTTTATTTAAGCAAGCCTATTCTGCGTCCACATGATTTTTATTATGTTGATTTTTATCTTTGATTTTATTTGCATTGTGTAGCACTTTGAGATTTTTGTTAATGAAAAGTGCGGTATAAATTGGATTGATTATTACTTCTAGCAACAGGTATGCTGAGGTTAGCGAATCATTAATGGTGACAGAGCTGCATCATTTTAAATATCATTATAGGGTTGGCAGCTATACTTGAAAGCCACATTAATAAAATATATTAATATGTTTAAAAAAATCTCCAAAAGCCTTGTTTAGATGTCACATTGAATACCATAGCAAGAGTGATTATATAGATATGCAGATTTTTACATTTACATTCTATACATCATAGCCATGCATTGTAGTTTTATCTTAAACTGGAGGATTTTAAACATTGACGAATCACAGAATGATCGGTTCTCTTTAGTAAACTTGGCATTTACTTGTAAAATCTTTTTTTTATATATCTTTTACATCATCAATCCACATTTACTTTTCAAAGTATTTTACTATATTTCAGTCTTCTATTACAGTTAGAAACATCCAAAAGAAAAATAAATCTTACGCTAATAGAAAAGCCACCACATGACATTAATATGAAAAAAAGGAATAAAGATGAGACATCTTGTGTATTTTTTGTGTATGGATTTAAATATATACATAGAAACAATGTAATAGTTGCTGCATAGAAATAGATAAATAAATAAATAAAAACAGCTAAATAGATCATGTTTATCTGAACTGACAGCTGACTTCCTCCACTCTGAGAAACTAAATGCATTTCCTTTGTTTTCCATTCTAATCTATGATGTGCTACAAATTCATCCCTCGTCACTCATCCCGTGAACCCGAGTGTTCGCCACATAGATAGCATGGGAAGATGTTAACATGTACAGGGACACTCACACACGCAACCCTGGATGTTCAACCTCCTTCGCCCATCCGGAATAGTTACGTTTCTGCTTGACTGGTTTGGTTCAGGGAGACGAGAGAGAGAGATGGGGGGTTGCTCAACCGAGTCATGCAGTATGAGCAAATAAGGAGGAGGAGGAGGAGGAGGAGAAAGAGGAAGACTTTCAGGACCTCTGAATCACCACCAACATCACCAAATACATCTCTGACCACAAAGGACTTTCTGCTACATTCCTAAGCAGCATGATAACCAATCACACCTGTTCAGTACGTCAGACGCTGACAAGAGAAAATAAAGGTGCAGCATTGTTAGATTTGAACATTTTTCAAATTACAAACCACATCTCAGCTGCTAGATATTTAATTGAACCCATTTGCCTGTTGACATGATTATTGACATGAATAAAACTCTTTTAGCAAAGACATGTAGACTTAAAAATAACACTGAACTAAAACTGCTTGAGGGCACTGATACGTTACGAAATAAACTTTGTTTTTTCATGTATTATATGCACATATAAATAAATATCTGTTTTTAAAGCCAACAGATAGATTTTTCATTTCAAATCAAGAGCCTCGGGTTTGATATTCTTCAGGGATATTAGTTCAGTTATACTGTGATATAACACAGTGTATTTCCACTGACATGCCTGAAGTTGTTTGGATGGAGGAAAGTTGATTTGGAATGAGTTCCTAGTGAAGTGGGCTAATGAGTAAGTCGCAATCTAAATGTATCTGGGTCAATATTAGTCCATAAATGAATAGTTTACTCAGGCAATGCGGCATCTGTGTTGCTGCATTTCATGACAACTTGCTCCTTGTGAAGATATACTTGGATAAAACGATGGACAACAATCATTACAGCCGAATGTGTCACTTAGGATTAACCACCATGAATACTGGAACTGACTGAGGCCTGAAAGCAGAAGACTTGTCTGCTGGTCAGTTGAAAAAAACAAAAACAGAACATTTCTCTTGTGCTAATAAAACACATCAACATGTCAACAAAAGTGCTCAGTCACCTAAAAATAAATAAAAAACAATAAGCTATTTTATTCATTCTGTTGTGTCCACTCCAGGTAATTGAGTTGACAAAAATGAAATAATACCAACTGTGCTGCCTTAATTACCAAAGTTATTTCCTCTGAAGCAATTATCTAAACAAGATACACATGTAACTGTAATAATGATCTGATCTAGCAACAATTAACCTACTAATTTTAATTTTGTTTTTAATCAAAAGGCTCATAATAGTAAAATTGCAATCAAAACTCACTACATGTTCTATGGGAATCTAGATTTCAAAGCCAAATAAAGAGGATCTGGGCTCAGATCAGAGCTAAAGAAATATTCCAAAAAAAGCTCTGTAAGGGAAAATTATGATTGCCCTTTTTAGTTTTGTAAGTGTAATGTTATTGCATGTCTCCAGTGAGTATTAGTGTCAGATTCATAAATTAATTCCATTTAATCTGAGATTAAAATGCAACAATTCCTGAATCTATCACTTTTCTGTCAGTTTCCTGAACGGTTTCATTGAGCCAAAATAGTACCAGAGGGAAACTATCAATTTAACACAATTCCTCTATTTCAAGTTCCACCATACTGCAGTTTTTGCATGCATCAGTTCTTTAACACACTTAAAATAAATAAATGGTTAATTGCAAGGCCTCTGATATATTTACCAACATACCAAGGAGGTAATTTGGCCTTTTGTTTCAGGTGTGATGAAGGAGGGATGCATGCAAAAGCTCCAGGACAGTTGCACTCGTGGAAAAACATTGCCTTGTGGATAGAATTTGTAATCATAATATTTATGAGCCGTTCTTTCCACTGTATGAAAGGCAGGACAAGACCAGTTCATTTATATAGCACAGTTCAGTACAAAGACAATTCAAAGTGCTTTACATGAATTGAACAATAAAATGCAAGGAAAATAAAAGCTGAATAATTGCAAATAAAGGGACAACCAATCAGAGCTTAGCCTGTAGGCCTTCATAGCAAAGTTAGTAGACACTCAGAAGCAGAGAGGCTGATAGATTCTCTGTTTGGGTTAATATTTTAGCTCACCATGTCTAATTTGTTATAAGGTTTACATTTTAAATTTAAGTATTTCTTAAAATGCATTTTAAATTTAAGTATTTCTCCCGTGAGGAACGACACTCATCCCACAGAAATACGAAGAGAAAAAACTGGTCTCAATGAAAAGTAACACATGTCTGCATCAAGAGACGCCAAACAGCATGGCAAAGTATTACTGACTGTGTAAATGAGCAAGTTACACATTAGTGACATTTAACACAGCCTGAATCCCAATCACTGTGCTGCATATTGATGGTGTTCCCCTCTGGAGTGAGGAGGACTTGGCAGCAGACAAAAATAAAACACAGAAACATCATTTGATCTGGTTAGTTAGACTTTTTAATTTTAGTTTGGGCTAAAATAAAGCTGGAAGCTGATGACACGATTGCATCATATTAATAGCAGAAGTGATCAGTCTGAGTGAAATCATCCTGATTTTTGAGCTGTGTCAGAACTCAAATAGGAAATAAAATAAAACCTTGTAGCAATTCTGTTTCAGTTTATATATACTGACTCATTGCTCTAAATAAGGAATTTCCATTTCATTACAGCCTACTTCTCAGACTTTTTTTTTCTCTGTCTTTTAACAATTAATCCCCCATCAGGAAAGCTAGTTCAGGGTCACATTTCTCCTTCTCATTTATACTGTTGTAGTAAACAAGAAAAGTAATAAACAAATGAAAGAATATATCATATATAGATTTAAAAAACTCTTCCTCACCCATTGCAGGCATATATATATAGAGAGATAGATAGAGATAGAGATAGAGAGATAGAGAGATAGAGAGATAGAGAGATAGAGAGATAGATAGATAGATAGATAGACAGATAGATAGATAGATAGATAGATAGATAGAGAGAGAGAGAGAGATAGATAGATAGATAGAGATAGAGATAGATAGATATATATTAGGGGTGTGGGAAATATTCATTTTGGCGATATATCGTGATATTCGGCTGCCCAATATAATATCGATCTTTCACTTCTTAGTATCGATTTAAAAAAAAAATGGTTACATAAAATATTGATGGGAAAATGGGCTACCTCTGCACCACCACTCTGGCAGAAAGCGCTGTGGAGCCCTTTAACTGTGCGTGCAGCACCAAATCTATGAGGCAGTCACAGTGGAAGAAACCCCCAAAGAACATGGATAATAATACCTAATCAATATTTTCTGATGAAAATATACAGCACTTGCTGTTTAATGTCATCATTTGATTCTGATTTCCGGGTGAAAATATGGCAATACATAGTGATACTGCAATATCATGATAATATCATATCGTGACCCAAGTATTGTGAAATGTATCGAATCGCAACACTCATGCCAATACTCACCTTTAATATATATAGATATATAAATAGATATATAGATATACTTGCTAACTTGTATATTTAACAGCATGGTCACATTGCAGTGAAAATAATTTCCACAGATATCCAGGTATTGACTCACTTGCGATGGCATAGATCGTTCTTTTATAGGGTGTTCAGCCAAGGGGAAGCACTCCTGCAGGTCACACAGCCAACACACTATTCTAGGATCTGGCTCATACATATTTACTGTATACCGTTATTGTGATATTGTATTTGCTTGATATCTTTTTCCATCTGAATTAAATCGGGTCTTCAATGAAAGTCACGTTATTGTTTCCTAGGTGACACGTTTTCTAGGAATAGGATCCACGCTGAAAGCTATACTTCCCCGAAGCAGGTTTGAGGCTCAGAGTATGTTACCGTGGTAACTAGCCTCACTAAGAATTAATCCAGCTTCGTGGGACCCGAAAAGTTGTCTCGCTAACCCAGTAAATACTGCTTCGTCATACAAGCATTAGATCTTTGTAAACATAGCAAACATTTTCACTTAGTACTTAACTTAAAAGGTCATAGCTTTAATGTTTTCATCAAAATGCTTCATTTTCAAAAATCATACATCCTCAAAACACCTAGGGTGGTGCAGAATAACAAATAAATGAATTTGACTGAATATATATACAGTATATATATATATAATTATTTCATAATATCATAAAAGTCACGCAATACAATTTGATTTAATGGAAGCAAAGGGGATCAGAAGCAACACAGGATGTTGTTGCTTCTCTTTCTGGACAGGAACGTTAGATATTGGCTTTATTTGTATATTAGCATTAGCAGACCAGGCAAACGGCGCGAAAACAGCACAGAATAAGAGCGGGTAAGCACAAGTGCGCCACTCACTGGCTGGGAGGAGTTAACTCATAGGTATTGACTTCAAATTAGGGAATAAAGACATAACTTGGGAAGAGGTTTTACACAATGGCAAAAAAAAGTTTTAAATAAACAAACATTGCAAATTTCTTCCAATACTACTGTTGTCTTACTAATTGTACAAAGTGGATACTAGAATAGAATAATACGCTTAATAGAATAATATCTTAATTCAATTTTAGAGCCATTTCCTTCACAATTGAGTATGCTTTGTTTCGTTTCTCCATCTGCCTCTCTGTCTCTTACTCAAGTGAGCAGTTGGCATAAACATGCTGGCAGCAGCGGCAACAATAATCACGTCAATCCTTCCCTGATGCTTATGCAGAGATGATTCTGGATGAGTCACGGAGGCCAGAAGAGAAAAAAAAAACAAATCAATAGCAGACGGAGTGCTGGATGGAATGGTGATGAGCGATGGATATTTGGACTGACATTTAAGCAGAGGTAAATAACCCTCTGTGTAGAGCCAAGGTTGGAACCGCAGCAGTAAATGAACACTGTTATTCTGTTTATGTGCCTGTCTCTTTGCATATGCACACACAGCATCTGACATTTTCTTACCCCTTCTTGTTTATGTCTCTTGTGTTCTCTCTAGAGCCTTTTACACCCCACTAAAACCATCTGATGGTCATCAATCAGATGGAGGGCAGGCTTGGCATAAACACTCTTTCTTCTTTTTCAGATAAACTCTGTAATATCTGCAGTCATGTACTGCTTTGAAAAAACATGATAAAAGTCCTAAAGAGAAAATGACTCAATGATTGGACACATTTACTTCTTTATATTTATTTATATCATGAGAAAAGTTTTGATGAGAAAAGCAGCTTGCTTCTATATAGTTCACTTTTTTTCCATCCTCTCCTGCCTTATTTTTTACCTTCTTCCTGTCTTACTCTCGCTCCTTAATGCACTTTTTGTGTGAGTTGGAAAAGAGGCCGATGTACCCCTCGGCCAGCCATCAAACATTTACATCATGTGGTGCTGTGGAGTGCTAAAAAGGAGAACGGAAGAATGGCAGTCAGGGAAAAGGAAAGAAGTGCCCGCAAATTACACAGGGAGCCCACAAGAAAACAGAGCAGCGCAGGGGACAGACAGCGCTGATGTTAGATAAAGAACGACCAGATGGAAAGCGAGAAATTTAGAAAGGAGTCAGAGCAGAACAAAGACGGCACGAAAGACAGACAGAGAGAGAGAGAGAGAGAGAGACATAGAAAGGGGACCTGGGAAAAGCGGAGCAGTCCTAACAGAAGAGTCGTTGTCTGAGAGCTCGCGGGTCATGAGGTCATGAGACGCTTGTCCGCAGCAGAGCCAGAGTTGGCAACGATGTGACATTTTCAGCCATTTTTATAATAATCAGTGCTATTAGATCACATTCAGAAAATTATCTCCGAGGAAATGAGCGGAAAGCACAAAGAAAAACAGGAGCAATTATTTGAACCTTCAATCAGGTGGAAAAATAATATTAGTTATTCCAATACTTTCCTCAGTATTATTTAAATGACTTTAAATCTATAAAATGCTGTAGACTTTTAAAAAGCTCTAACTTAAACTAAAAAAACTCTTTTACACAAATACTGATCACTAGTCACATAAGTACATCGGTGGGGTCCAATTCAGGGGCTGTGATCTTTGAAGAGGGACAACAGGAAGCATGAATGCTGGAAGTGACCAACTGAACTGGGATGGATGGATGGATGGATGGATGGATGGATGGATGGATGGATGGATGGATGGATGGATGGATGGATGGATGGATGGATGGATGGATGNTGGATGGATGGATGGATGGATGGATGGATGGATCTGTAGTATTTGCAAACAAATTAAGAGATGTTGACAAAGCATTGTCATTTCTAAACTTACAGGTCTGCATAAAAGAAAATACATAAATACTTGGGTAATGGTAAAAAGAGAAACAATACTATTAGTCTTTCTATAATATCAAGTAGGGTTGTCAAAAGTATCGATATTTAAAAAAGTATCGATACTGAAAAGTTGTATCCGGATACAATACTCATTTTCAAAAGTATCGATAATGCTGTGCTACCACCGGTGGCACCTAAACAGTCATTCATCTTATGCGGAGATTAGAGGAAAATGCACTTTCTGGACACTGTGTGATTGAATAATTCTGTCCACTTTTCGGTTTCAGACTTTTTTCTGTAACAGGTGCAGCTGCTGAGAATTATTTTTGTTTTTTAACTGGCTTGGCTAACGTCATTGCTATGTGTGTAAAGCATAGCCAAGGAAGGAACACTTAATTTTAATTTTGTACGTTTTTTTATCAAGCTTGCTTAATATTGTACACAGCATACAACTTCAAAATATTGTTTATTGTATTTATTTATCTATTTATTGAATTTTGTTTATTAATGAAAAACTTCTGTTAAATTTTAGAGTCTTTGTTTTTATCCTTGTGGTATCAAAAATGACATCGAGTATCGAATATTTTACTTAGTATCGGTATCAAGTTGAAAAGTTTAGTATCGTGACAACCCTAATATCAAGCAGGTAGCTATGGTCAGTGTTGAGCAGGAAATAGAGAAAACAGCTTGAGGCAACCTTAAATGATAGTAAGTAAGGGGTAATAATGCATGAAGGTGTGCAAAATTAAAAGGTAATGATTTAGAAAGCCTTTTTGGTTTGGATTAGAATATTTTAAATTGTCAGGTACAATATGAAAAAATAAGTTTTTCTTAAAAGTTTATTCTTCAAAGAAAAGTGACACAGTTATAGTTTTACTGCCTGATTTTAGTCTGTTCTGTAACAATTAATGCCAAACCAACTTTGACAATTTACAGAAGCGTCTTTAATAATAATTATTCACTGAACAAATCCTCAAGCTGTTAAAGAAGTTGGCAGACAGAGATAAAGATCTGTTCACCCAGAGCGATTTCCAGGTGGGGATCTTTTTTCCTTCTTCATAGTTAAATGAACACTGACAATTATGCTGTTTTTTTAGAACATGGGCTAAACAGAAGTGATGCAGTCGTGTCTCTCTTTATCTTACTACTTTTTTTTTATGTGTGAGCTGTAGCTGCATCTAAGTGGATGAAGAACAAGCATGAAATTAAGTTTAAAACACCTGGTCTTTGCTGTCAGCATCAATTATCTTCTTTTATTTTAGCTTCCTCTCATCCTAATGTTGTTGTTTTGTTTTTTAATAAACACAATGCTTTCATTAGGCCAATCTGTCTAATTTTAGCATTAGATGTCAAAGCATCAGACTAAGTGAGCAAAAAGACCTAAGTGTCTCGCTCAAGGATAATTTATCATGAAGTTAGCCGGTAATGGGCTCGCCTGGTGTTTAATGGCTGTAATGGGTGTAATAGGCCTTTGCCTGGTCCCCGGATTGAGCCTCTATGTAGCAGATTTATGAGAACAAACAAAGAAAAGAACATTTTAATGATTCCTAAATAAAACCATTATCCTTGTTTTTCCTTCTTTCTTTTCTCCCTCCTACCGACCCAACCCCCCACCAGAGTCTGACGGCTCAGACACGGCCTATACAATTTAACAAGGAGGACACAAATGGAGGTGGTTGTTGGGAGAGGAAGAAAAAGGAATAAATAAGCGTAACGTTACAGATATGTGCGGTCCAAATCACTTACATGGGAACAAATATGGCCCATAGTTGTCTGTCACAAAAACAAAACTGACAAATAGTTAAAAAAAAAAAAATGAATTTATGATTTTTTTCCCCCATATCACTGGGATAACTGGACATTCTGTTATTCAACTGCACAGACGTTAAATAACTTCCTTTAAGTGATTAACCAGCATCAAGAAACATGTCAAAATACTCAGTTTAAAGAAAAAGGAACGACCTTGATCCATACCAAGCACATTAAACCAGCTTCTTAATTCGACTCTAATCTACACATTTTATGGCAAATAACAGCGCATACAAAACATACAATTAAATGCATGCTATTATTGGGTATGAATTTGATGTAAAGAAAACAGCAAACATATAGAACAGAAGCTCATGTAGTTCATTGCTTTCACTGTGTTGGGCTCTTTTAATTCCCATCCAATGACCTTTGGTGCTTTCTGTCAGTGGAATTGTTTCTAAACAGTCTAGCGAGTAGCCTTCTGGCTGCCTGCTGACCAGCAGTGTGCAGCTATGGGTGGGGCATTTCTCAGTCGCTGCAGCTTTCAAACATCAAACCAAAACTGAAGAATAATTAATTTCACTTTATTTGAATAAACCAAAAAGCCACCATTATTCTTACTTCTCCTTAGATTATATAATACTGCTGTTCTAACAACATCAATCAATTTTCTATTTTTATTTTGAGGCATAACATTAAGCAAAGCATATCTCCATTATGGAAAATATTGGATTTTGATGTTATGCTAATATTAATTTAATGCTATGACTGTCCACATTTAGCCTGACTCCGCCAGATGGATTTGCTCCGCATATCCATCTGGAAACCTTCCGTTGAAGTAATTTTGGGAA
>NW_015150591.1:686039-692811 GCF_000732505.1 Cyprinodon variegatus
GCGAGTGAAACCTTGAAAGCTCGCGAGATCAGGATGGTCTCACGAGGCTAGTCCACATTCATTATTATTGTAAATATTTCAATGTATTTTTTTTTTCTTGGGTAGGGGCAGTGCTTTTACTATGGCAAAACACTTGTCACTAAAATTACTTAATTGGCATCATCAAAATGGTGGTATGTGGACTTTTTTATTGTTTTAAAACTACACATTTTAACAACCTTCCTATCAGTAACTTTAAAGGTAACAATTGGACCAAACAATCTTTGAATATACTATATCCAAAATGCATCAGTATCAGTGAAAATCCAAATGACATTGCAACATATCTGCGGTTGGGGATTGGGCTTCATTTAATTGCAAACCGTAATAGACCACCGTATTGTGTGATGCATCTAACAATCAATGAGCAACTCAGCAGTCTTCCAAGACCTGCACTGATCAGTTCATCCAGAAATGCATTAAAGTACAAGCCTGAGTAGAAAAGGGAACCTCTGCTGAAAGTCATTTTTTATTGCATTATGTAATCCCTTAACTCACTGACAAACCACAGCATTAGATAAACTGACAACATACAAGCTCAAGATGTTTTATAACCTTCCTTACTTTAAGCTTCATTATTATATCCTTTCCTTTTATTTACATATATTCCACAAAATTTCTTTTTCAACTGTTAAATCAGTTCCTGTCTGAATCATAAGTATTTTATTTTCTTCTATTGTTTTTTAGAGACTCTTACTTAATAATTTTCCCAGCAATTCTCTCCTAAATCTCTCTAAATTTTACCCAATATATCAACATGTGTTTACCATTTCTGTTCCTTCTACAGCTGTAAATATTTTAGATTTCTTTTCACCGACCACCCAAAGGCCTTACCAGGTGTGAGCCACGGTGAAGCGCCGCCTCTGTCGGATGCTCTTATTCACCATCAGCTTGCGGAAGAGCCGTGGGGAGCTTCTCGGGGATAGTTTGGGAGACGTCGCTCCCCTCTTGCCTCCCACCACACCCGGCATCTTCGGTGGTTCCAGCTCCAGGTGCATGTGCTCCTTGAACGTCCGTATGCAGGAGTCCATCTCCACGCTCAGCTCGTTGGACGACATACCTGCAGGATGCTGTTGGCTCCCGTTTGACAGACTGTAATTCCTGTCAGATTCTGAGCAATCTGCCTTTCATGTGAACTTGATTCCTTGTGTTTCTGTGAAGCATCAGATAAGTTTTTATGTACTCAGACAGTCATTCACACAGGCTTTCACCCAGGGATGGGATCCTCCCTCCTTACCCTGTTTCTGACAGGTTTAAGGATTAGCCAGCCAGCAGTTGAGCCCTCTGTCTTTCCCTTTTGTTTTGGTTCATCCCCGGTGTCTTCCTGCAGATCTTTTCTTTATCTGAGGCTACACGGCAGGGTCACTCAAGAAAAATTCCTCTTCTCAACTGCGCCGCTCTCCCATCTCCCCCCTGGTCCTGATGCCAGCTAAATGCCGACCCAATTACAAACTCTTTCTCTCAGTCCATCCAGGTAGCCTGATGTTGGAGGATCTACCTTATGAAATATTCAAGAGGGCTAAAAACTGCTCTCTACCTCTTCCTTGCAACCACTGCTTGACTGACCTCCTCTTCCTGCAAACAACCCCCACCTCTCTAACCCGCTCCCTCTCTGTCTCACTCTCCTAAAGGCACTCCCAGTGTGGCACAGAGTGCTGAGTTTCTAGTCTGATTTTCCCTTCCACTCGCCCAGTCAGAGCAGTGAGAGGAGCAGAACGCAGCATGCAAGCAAATACTTCCCTCTGTTTCATTCAGAATATACGCAAGCCTGCCGGAGCAGCCACACAAGCAGGCACAGGCCACGCCTCCTCAGACGAGGATTGGCCAGCGAATGTGGTGACGACAAGCGGGCAAGCCCCGGTAACAGGTTATCGTAATTCATTATTTATTTCCTGTTTATCTGGGATTTGCACTACATTTGTAGTGGTGATGTGATGACCTTTGGTGAAGTGGATCAGCCAAGAAAGAAAGACAATTTGGAAGTGAGATTAGTGCCAACATCTCAATGCGGATTACTGGTGGAAAATGTAAACACAGCTCAAAGGTCAGCTGATTTAAATTAAAACTCCAAGGTATACATTCAAATCACCCGTTATGAGCCCTTCTGAAGGTATTTTGCCCCCATTTCAGCCATGTTGAAAACAGGTAAACTATACAACTGCCTTAGTATATAGAAAATAAAGATGTGCTGAGAACAAATTGTTCTGAATGAAAAAAAAAAAATGGATGTCAATCCCTAAAGATAGGAAGACTTAGACGTAAGTGAGGCAATAAAACTCCCAAAAGAACATCAGAGGAGGCAAAATGGCAACATGATGAGTGATGGAAATGTGAGCACTAGCTCGTCTCCAATTGGGCTGATTTGTTTTGGTGGTGAGTCACCAATGAATCTGAGCCATGGAAGATTGCAAGATGCTTTCTCACTACAGGCTTGCCAAGAAACCCCCTAAAAATGGTCTTCAAAGCCTGTATTTAAACAAAGGCAGAAGAAAATATTTTTTATATCAGTATTATTATTTATAATCAGACTGATGCGCTGCTGCTCTGCTGTTTTTTTTTATGAATAAATAACCAGCCTTAATAACAGCAACACTGTATAACTTTTAGCCATCGGGGCGGAAGATCTTTAATTTCCAGGTTTTGCTTCCAAAATTAAAACAAGTCTAATATAATATATAGACAAGGGCGCATTTACACCTTTAGATTAAATCCTAAATCAGAGAACCAAAAATATGCCTAATCGTATAAGGTTTGTATTTATAAAGCAGGGCTGTCAGCTACTATCCCATACAAAGAAACAAAATGTTGATTTCAGAAGTGTGTGTGTGTTTAAAAACACATAGTTTTACATTTATTATGAGCTTGGAGATATAAAATCCAATCTGTACTGTACATGCACAAGTGCACTCTCACAAACATCTACAGGTGCTTGGTTCCAGGTACCCAGAGATTCACTTCCATACAGAAAACCCATATTCTTATCTTCAGGTAACACAGAGTAGATGTCAGATTAAATAATATTACTTCAGCAATCGTTTCAAGGTGTTTCTTTATCGTATGTCTCGTTCCATGTCGGTTGGTTGTGCTGTTCTTTTTACATCTCGTTGCAGGTGATGAATCAGACTAAAAATGTTTTCTCATTATCTCCTTTCCATCTCCTCCTTCTTACATGTTTTCTCCTTTTTTCTGTTTTCCTCTTTTATCTGTTTACATTGCAGTGGCCATATAAGCTGTAAAACTCACTGCATAAATATAAGCAACTTATATGCATGAAACAAGCGGAACACTATGGCAATAGCCCTACTGCTCCACTTGTTAAAGAAAAAAAAATCCCATTTGTAGATTGTATTTTTTCCTTTTTTGATGATATTAATAATATAATAATATATAAGAATAATATATTATATAACGATAATACATTTGACTTATCAGCACTTTTAATAAAACAAAATAATTGACAAGGTTATTTAAAGTTTTAAAATGAGGTGGAGGATCTTGAAGTGGATCTGCTGCTTTATGGATCCAGTGAAGGTGTTTTAGGAGATTTTCAGTTCTTTCAATGTAATTCACACTTTGACTTTTAAAGAAGTCTATTATGTCTCTCTTTTTTCAGACGAGTCTAATAACCAAACACATATATACGAGCACAGACTCACGTGAGACCAATTCAAATTGGTGTAAATTAATAAACCTGATATTACAACCCTTCTGGATTACGTGACCCAATGAGAAGAAAAAATGCTTAACTTACAGCAGCAGACTCCCTCACCATCTGTCATCTTTTGCATTTTTCCAGTAGACCATAACTCCTGGACCAGTTAAGTCATCTCAAAAATCTATCCAAAACCTACTAGAAAGCAGAGATAAAGGCTTGCGACCCTGAAGTTCTAATTATGTGACCAGCCAATCACACAAGAAAGGACGGACGGCCAATCAGGAGCTTGTGGGCGGTCTAAATTCAGGGAGGCAGGCTTCAGCTTCAGCTGTGGTTTTCCTCTTGGTCCTAGTGCTCGACGATTGTCTGTGTACTGTAGCGTAAAATTGTTTTTGGACAGTAAAAAGTGCAGGGAACCAAAACAGACTTTTGAAAAAGTGGAAGGGACATGTCCCCTGTCTCCCCCACCTCTAGCTGTCTACACCTGAACTGACTGTTTGTTACTGTTTTTCCTTTCTTTTTTATGGCTAAATGAGGAATGAAGTGGGCTTTAGGCTGCATCGCAATGCTTTTAAACCTGCGTTTGATTGGTGACAAAGCCATTCTAAAGCACATATCAAGTTGCTCATTTTGAGCCTGGATCCATATTTATTTTTTATTCTGTTCATGGTGGAGAATCGTGCTTCACAGCAGCAGGTTGACCCAAACATACTCAAAATCTGCAGGGTCATGTTTGAGCATGCCATTTCACTTTTCTGTCACCAGTTTACCGCAGTTCTTCGAGTAGTCCACACTTTCTTTCACATTTCCTCATCGTCTTCTCCTTGTTTCCCATCACCCGGCTTGCCACAGGTTTGCCTGATGTGTCTAAAGTTAACTAGCAGCAGTAGCAGCAGCCCTGATCGACACAGCTCATTGGCTAATTTGTATCACTTGTAGCCTGGAACTCTGGAGGGCTTTACCGTACAAACTGGAGAAGCGGCGCAAGTGAAATCAGACACGGCCGTCGGACAACATGCGGTAATTTATAAAGGTTTTAAATCAGGTTGGGTTTGATTAGCCAGCAGGTGGGTCTATATCCGGACCGCGGTCTGCTAGTCCCTGACCTCTGACCTAGGGATAAAGAAATTCAGGTTTGGTGTGAATGAATCTGAAGAGTCATCACTGTTCACACTGATACAATGATGATAAATTGGGGTAATTAAAGGGGGGGCAATTTAAACACAGGGATTAATAGGTATTGTCTAAGGTAGTAGCACATGGATACAAATAGAAAACTCTTTCTCTGATTCATTTTAAAGAGCATAAATAACTGTTGGGATCTCTTTAAAAAGCAGCATTGTAGTGGCATATAATTTATCATAATAAGTATTTATATAATAGTATTATAAACAATACTGTTTTTTTAAATAATATAAAGAGACATTTTTATTTTTTTTGCATGATTTTATGTTAAGATAAAATAATAAGGTTTTCCTTTTGTTAAAATAGGACAAACAACAAATAGCAACCAGCAGCAATGAAGTGGTAAAGGATGGCAGAATAACATACATTAGTGAAAATAATATATTCATTAGAGATTTGAACAGTGACTGACTTAAAAAAAAAAAACATGATCTGCAATGGTCAGCCAATCAGACTAAAGCTGCCTCAACACATAAATGAATCGTAGCTATTGCAGCCAGAGAAGAGTAACTGTGGTGTCTGACGTTATTTGGCTGCTGCAGTGTTGCTCAAGCAACCCATTAATGTCGCATGACATGGTGACGTAATGTAGTGCTGGCAAGATAAAGACGACATTCTTTACAAGCATGCATTGCTATAAGACTATGAAGAGTCAATGAATCAGTGATTGCAGTGATATCATTTTTATTTAAACCAAAATCTTAATTATTTTTTTTTCCACTTTTGCAAGTTTATAAATGCCAAGAGAAAAAAAAAATTAGACATTATGAGTGAAAATAAACTGATTAAATCCCTAAGATGTGCAACAGGTCCTGTAGTGATTACAGAATGTTGGAAGCGGCTTGTCTAAATACTCGTAGCAAAGCATCTTCCCCTGCATGGAATAAGACAGGCATGACTGATACACACTGAGACACACAAACAAACCCCAGGGTCACAGCATCGATAGGATGCTGATCAGTTTGGTGCTTTATTTGGATAGCATTGTGGTCTAAACACAGACAGCCTTTGTATTTTAAGACCAGTCTCTCGCATTTCCCACCTCCGACAGAAAGACAATAACGGAAAAATGTGTAAAAGTACCAGAGTTGGACTTGAACACAGATTTGAAACTCAACCTCAAGCCAGGCTGGAGATAGTCAAGTTTTTATAGTGAGATTTACAAAACTGAAATTTCAGAAATATCTCTTATCAAATCACCTACTGTAAAAGCTTCTTAGGGGAAGTGGAGCTATGAGGAACTCTGACCGTCCTCCTCCCAGACAGAAGGTAAGCCAAACCCAATGATCTATCATTTACACAGACACCATCATACATGCGTTTTCCTCTCTGCCTCAAATCAAACCCATTGTAATGTCGTCCATGTGTTCTACCCACCGGCTCCGAATGGTGGAGCAAACTCAGAATATAAAGGGAGCCATATCATAATATTAAGCTTTAAGCAGGAAAAGTGTCTCCCTTTTACGAAACCTAATTGGTGAAGGTTTAAAGAAGTCATCACCTGGAAATCAGACGTTTCATATTGAAGAGTATGTTGGACTTCAACGAAAAATCTGGGGTGAGAAAGTGGCTTTGTTTTTTTTTTTATAGGTCTAATTTTTTTAAACCGGTAGTGCCTAGAAAGCTCGATTTTAGAAAGAAAAAAAAAAAGTTCAGCCTGTTTAGCTTGACAGGCCAGCCGTTTGGGAATCCTTCTAAACTTGGATACTCTACCTCTGCCATCCAAGGTGTTTCTCTGTCTTCTGACAGGCTGGTGGTGCATGTGTTGACCTGCCTGCAAACACTCAGGGTGAGTCATATCTAGAGACTGACACGGGAGTGGATTTTCACTCCTGTCCTGTCCCACTCCCACAGAAAAAAATGGTGTCCCGATCCCGGGCCAGAGTAGCAATC
>NW_015150591.1:693260-703111 GCF_000732505.1 Cyprinodon variegatus
AAAACACTCATCCAAAATGAGCCTAGTGCCCAGCTACATTGAATTACACTGGCGAAAACCCTAACGTTACTACAGGAAGGCTTACCTGCCATCAATACCCCCCTTGCAATCCCCACTCCTCTCTCTTTTCCACCAAAAGTGATGATTCCAAAATCGGGAACAGGCAGTACATCAGTAGCTTTACCTTTTGTTTAAGAGACTGGGAAATCACAGTAAACCAACTAATGTAAACTGCAAATATTGCTAATGCTACATCCTGGTAAAACGTCCATATCTTAAAAACTATTAAACATGAATTTAAAGGTATAGCTCATTTAAAGACTGTGAATAAAACAACGTTGCCCTGACAGTGGAAGATAGCCTTAAGTTTGCACTCGGTTTATTTCTATAAATGTATGTTAATATAGAGTAAGGAGAAAACTTAATTAAGAATTGTTGAAGTTAAGATTAGGCTCAGAAATGTCATGCTGCAGACTGTGTGTGTGCGTGTGTGTATAGATATCCATCCATCCATCTTCTTCCACTTATCCGGGGTCGGGTCGCAGGGCTAGCAGCTTCAGTAGGGAGGCCCAGGCGTCCCTCTCCCCAGCCACTTGGTCCAGCTCCTCCAGGGGAATCCCAAGGCGCTCCCAGGCCAGCCGAGAAACATAGTCCCTCCACCGTGTCCTGGGTCTCCCCCTGGGACTCCTCCCAGTGGGACGTGCCTGGAACACCTCACCAGGGAGACGTCCAGGAGGCATCCTAACCAGATGCCTGAGCTACCTCAACTGGCTCCTCTCGATGTGGAGGAGCAGGGGCTCCCCGGATGACTGAGCTCCTCATCCTATCTCTAAGGGACAGCCCAGACAGACTATGGAGAAAACTCATTTCAGCCACTTGTATCCAGGGCCTCATTCTTTCGGTCATGACCCAAAGCTCATGACCATAGATGAGGGTAGGAACGTAGATCGACCGGCAAATCGACAGCTTTGCTTTATGGCTCAGCTCTCTCTTTACCACAACAGACCGGTACAGCGCACACTTTACAGCAGACGCCGCACCAATCCACCTATTAATCTCCTGTTCCATCTTCCCCTCATTTGTGAACAAGACCCCAAGATACTTAAACTCCTCCACTAGGGGCAGTACATCTTCCCCAACCGGAGAAGGCACTCTACCCTTTTTTAGGCTCAAGACCATGGTCTCGGATTTGGAGGCACTGATCCACGACCATGATTTACGTATCAGGAACCAATCGTGTACAACGGACCGTCTTTTGTGATTGGTTGAAGTTATTCATCAATGTCTCACTGTAGCGGGGACCATTTATTTTAGTTTCACTTCCAGACCTTCTATTTCACTGCTTGCTAAGCAGCTGTGGGGAGATCTTTAAGCCACGTGGTAAAAAAATGCATTAGAAAAGATCTCCTACTGCACCTTTAACAGATGATTTTATTGACTTGTTGTTTGACTTTCATTGTCCCTGTATCATCTCAAACTAGTCAACCCATTCTCATCTGACTGCTGCTCCACCCAACCTGATAAAATAGAAGAAATAAAATCAGTAATTAGTTTCTAAAATACCCAATGGCAATGCTTCGTTCCAAGTCTCTTTTATTTCCTGTGTTCGGCCTCTTTTTGGATGAAAGACAATTGAATAACCCCAATGGTATCTGGGAAACAGTGACAAGATTTTTTTTCCATCATTCTTTAGTCATACATTGTAAATAATTTACTGTATGAAATACAAAAATAGTCACAAGGCTTATGCTTCACTGACATAAGCTGTGGTACTCCAGCTGCAGCACCAAACAGATTCATGCAGAACCAGCCGATATATATGTCGTTCTAATGTCATTGACAGCATGCTCATCAATAGTAGACACCGATAAATAAACAAACAAAATTCTGCAATTCTTAGTTTGGAAAAAAGAGAATCAATAAACTATTTACAAGCACCCTGCTTCACCGATATACAGTTTTCAGGTTCCATGGTGTCAGAGGAAGGAAGAAAACATTACCCAGCCTTCTACAATGAAACCTGAGACAGGTGGCAAGACCATCCTTAGGACCTGAGTTTGTGTTGGAATGAAAGGGGATCTTGTCACGTGGAGTATGTGGGTCACATGGAGGTAAAAGGGAGAGCTAGGAATGAATATAAGGCCTGAGATAAGAGCCCTTAATGTGGTATCTCTGGTTACATAAAACTCACTTCTCCTTATTGCTTCTGTCAAACTCCATCTCTCTCAAATAACAGAACCCATGTCTACGCTGTGGCCTAGATTACAAGACCTGGGCTTTAAAAACAATTCTAATATGGGGGGAAGAAAACAAGACAAAAACAGGTAAAACAGCAATGAGAACGTAAATTTAAAAAGCATTTCCAAACATTAGTATGTAAGACTCTGGTTTGTTGTAAAATATGCACAGGCTAAGAGAGGAAATGTGATACCAGATGTCCTAGATTCCTGAGTATTTGCAGACATTAAAAACTGTCTGAAGTCTCATGTTTAATTTACATTATTAATTATGAATATGAGGTATAAGTATCTTAAGCTAAAGAAGATGTTTAACAAATTGCATTTATAATCTATCCACTTACTTCAACAGCAAAACATGTAAGAAATTTAAAAAGTACTTATACTATTGTTGTTTTTCTATAGTTTACAATAGTCTGGTTACCCTGCTCACAGTTTTAAAGCAGAGTCTCACTTTGTCCACACACCTCAGAGCAGTGAATGTTGACTGAAGATTCACAACGGCACAAGCGGCCAATGTGCGTAATTCTTCTGCCTTTGTCTCTGTGCCTGCTAAAACCAAAAGTGTCAGAACCACCATCCTCCTGTTAGACGTGTGGATTACTGACACCCACGACAAAGCTGTCCAGAACACCAGGGTAACGAAGGGTAATGCTCAAAAACACCGACAGTACACAGAAAGTCTTTATCTGACCTCTGTCACTGATTTGGATGAATGATAAACTCATTCATCTATAGGTTTGAATATAGTTTGTGGAAAGAAATGAAATCACTGATCACTGGAATCACTATAGGAAGTGACTTTAGTTTTAACATTGTTGTTTATATTCAAGCCATATCTGCAGGCAAGGAAATCCTGGCACCACACCTCCCTCCATTAAGGACATTTACTCCCAGCGCTGCATGTCCTGAGCCTGTAACATCATCAGCGACCCCTCACACCCCCACCATGGACTGTCATCCCTGCTGCCCTCTGGGAAGAGGCTTTGCAGCATTTGATGCAGGACCAGCAGGTTCTGCAACAGCTTTTTCCCTGCTGCCATTAGACTATTGAACTGTTGAAACTCTACTCAAGTCACAAATCGAGACTCTGCATCGCACTGCAATAGGGATGGAACGGTTTATGAAAACCGTCCGAACCGTTCGGTTCGGTTCGCGTGTGTTGCATTCGGTTCATGCGCTGCTCCTTTTTCTCATAGGTGAAGCGTGTACACTCCAGAGCAGAAGGTGGCGGTACTGCGACCAAAGCCATCCACCAGTAGTAAACAAGAAGAAGAAGAAGAAGCGAAGCAACGTAGCCGGGTGTAGCAGAAAAAAATCAGTTGTTGTGGAGAATTGGGTGGGTATGGCGAGTGGGAAAGAACAGGAGTTGGAAGACGCGCCAGCAGCACTTTATAGGTCTGCTGTATGGGACCACTTTGCATTTAGAGTGACCTACGATGACGGCGGAAAGAAAGTTGTGGATAAAAGTGCAACAGTGTGCAAGCATTGTGCAACACGTTTTGTTTATGCTAACAGCAACATGACCAACATGTCATGCTAACCGCGAAATCCCACATACTCCATCAGTGCTCCGCTCCGCTGCGCTGCAGACCGCCTGCACAAAGCAAAGCCTACAGCCTCCACTGTGGCTCCCGTCCGCTCCGCTCTGAGTTCCTTGGAGATCATAGAGAGCATGCGCCAGATGATTAAATTCAAAGCAGCAAAACATCCGGAAATGATCCAGGGTTTCCGCGGATCATTAAAAACAATTACAATTCATTAATTTTTTTGGATTTTTTCATTAATTTCATAAATTTTTATGGGATTTCGGTGTAACAATCAACATATACCGAACCGAAAACAGTGACCACGAAACCGTGAATCGACCCGTGGATTTTGTGAACCGTTCCACCAAATTTTTAAATCCCTTTAAATAGAAATCAACTCAGTGTTCTTTTGACTTATTTTGCACTGCTCTGAACCTTCCATATCAATGCCTTTTGCACCATGTCTCTCCTACACTTGACTATTTGCCCACCGCTGTACTTTATAAATGGAAATGTCAACTTTACTGCCAAGTTGCTCATTCACTGTTGGAAAGCTGGATGCATCAAAATTTTGTTTTTTATACATTCTGTGTATAAAAAATTACGATCAAGTTTGTCTAAGTCTAACGATATTAGACTATAAAATGTATTAGTTTGACTTTATAAAATGTGTTCTAACCCATTTACTAGCAAAAAATCTATTTCTTCTTCTTATTTACATAAAATGTTAGTACATAAAGTTCTGCATGTTAAGTTTGTATAATTCAAATAACTTGTGGAACAAACTATCTGGTTTACTATCTAGCTCAACCAATTTTTCTCATCATAGTAGCTTCACCTGGTCTGGTGCTGTTGGGCTTTGACAACTGGAAGAAACATCAGTTGGGCTGCTGCCATCAACAACTTCGTATAGCTTTTTTTTCAGTGCTTTGTCTTGTTTCTCTCCAATACATAACTATGAGGTCCAGCTTTTAATGTGACTAACAAAGTAGTTTCGTTAGCTTTCTGGCTCATAGCTCATCTGTTTTACTGCTTCCTTCCTAGACATGCTCCCCCATGGAGGGTCTGCTCAAAATCCTACCACTATTAAAACCATAACATTTATGGGTGGATTTTATAAGGCATACAACTTGTTTATTTTTATCCAACAGGAACCACAATTTAATGAAATTGAGTTCTGCTCCTGAGAGCGCATGGGTTAAGAATGCTTAGAAAGCAGTATCTTCCTAATATTTAAAGTGGGTTCGCACCATGATCTGAGGTCCTGAAGACCATCAAAGGGTTTTTATCCAAGGTTATAATCACCAAAAGATAAAGAAGATATTTTTATACTGTGAAAATATTTAAAGTTCATGCCACTGAAGTAAAAAAAAAAAAAAGATTTTAAACCATGCTCTTTTCTTTGTCAACGCTTTGACTTTTGCAAGTGATGTTTCTGACTTTCAACAGAAGGTCAAAGCATGACTGTCATTTATTGGTCAAAAGTAGCAAGGAGATCGCATGCTTGAAAAAAGCTGCAAAGATATTAATCTCATTAATGGCAATAAGGGAAATAAAAAAAATATCTGAATTCAAGTATCTCTCATTGTTTGTTGCTAACAGTATGGGTACATAGTGAAACAAAAACATCTCTTTTGCTTGTATCGCTATATCTGTATAACTTGAACAAATATTTATTTTGTTAATGAATTAATGACTAAGTTTTTAATTAACAGGCAAATAATCTGAAAAAAAAAAGTGTTCTACTAGTATTCTATTTACCAAAAGTAAAACAGACAAACCTGAAACTATGCAATTTAACAAGTTCTGTTATTTGTTTGTTTTTTATCTTAAATGCAAAATTTATATTTTTTGGGATAATCACTGCTCTGAGTCTGTTATTTTCACCAAATGGCATGTTATAGGGCCTCTATAATTTGGTTAACAATTTAAATGCTCAGTTCATTGACAGTTATATTAATTAATAATTAACCATGAATAATCCAATGAAGTCTTGCAAACCTGTCAGGAATCCAATTTGTGTGGTCTGTTTTTGTGTTTCCTTTCCTCCTCCACCAGGTGGTGCCCCGTCCTCATTGGGTCTCCCTGCACACCTGCAGCTCATTGCCTCATTACCTGTGGAGTGTTCTTAAGCTGCTGACTGCCACTACCTCAGCGCCAGAGTGTTTGCCAATACTGGGCACTCTAGCCATGCTTAGTTAAGCAGAGTCTAACCTGAGTTTTGTTCGCCAGTTTTGGATTCTCTAGCCAAGCTGAGTTTTTCCTGAGTCAAACTGAGTTTTTTTCAACCTGAGTCTTAACTTTGTTTTTGTCTTTGCCTCTCGGCAGGAAGTCATCCTGCAAACTGGATTTGTTCGGTCCTTCTCTCTCTGGAAGGTTCAATTGAGCTTCTAACAGAGCTGGGGTTCCAAACAGGAATTTTGGATCCACTTTCCCCAAGAGGTCGTTTGAGCTTCACACCAAGCAAAGGTTTCATCTGCACCGCAGCCCGATCAAGTTCCGCAGGAAATCAGAGTGGCAGTCAGCTTCTCCTTTCACCAAGGAACAACCGCAGTCAGAGTAACCCAGTTCACCCATCACCAAACAAGACAATCTCTGGTACAATCCTCACAGTCTGGATTCCATTAAGGGACACCTTTCCCTGGAGAAGAGATTCTGCACCCTTTCCCTCCTATTCAAAAACAAAGATTCAAATTTCCCAATGAGCCTGACCTAACCACAGTGTCTTCCCCTCATCTTTCAGTCCCTGTTGAGCAGTGTACAGAGCAGCACTGGATTCATCACATTTCCCCTAAATAAACCTGTTTAAACTTTTCCCTGGTCTCTCTGGTCTTCTGCATCTTGGAGTCAGACCTTTAATATAATCATGACAAAACCTACTTCACTGTGTTATAATACAAAACTTATGTATTTATCCATAGTCTGAGATTATTAACTTTGTGAGGTGATCCTCAAACCACAAAACCACCGTGACTATTGCTGTTCCAAGCAGAAGAAAACAGATGACAGTACGAGACATTTAGGTTTCAATAGAAACACGCCACATGTGGAGCCAGTGACAATCCACTGTGGGACAGGGTTTGGCTTGTCAGCGTCACACTTAATTAACCTGTGCTGAAAACATGTTGCCTCTTCCAAATTAAAAATAGGACAGATGACAATAGTACAAAGAACAGCAATAATTGAATGTGTTGAATGAACACAGAGGCGATAAATTCAATTTCATTAGCTTCAATGATAGAAATGTTGACCCAACATTGTGCAATACGTATGTATATAACTCTTATATATCTGTCTTTAAAGTGTTTATTATTCTTTTCATTTAGTGGGGAAAAAATGGAAAGTCCCTCTGCTTTTGACCTGGCTATAAAAAAAAAAACAACAACTTTGTGGTGTCATGGTTTTGGTTTTGTTTATGTTTTATTTTGATTTTTCATTGTTCTAGGAATTTTTGATTGTATTTGAGTTATTAGATATTTCCTGTTTGCCCTCCTTTGTCAGTCTCCTTTTCCCTAGCTCCCTTCTTGCCTCCTCTGTTCACACCTGCTCCCAATCTGCTAATTAGCCTGGTCTTTGTTTCTCTCTCCCATATATTCTCCTCCTGTTCAGCCATTCTTTGCTGGTTTGTTGTCATTTCTTTGCCGCCTTGTTTTAGAGTATTCCTGGCCTTCAGTATTTTTGGATTTTTGTGGATTTATGTTTTGGATTTTTGCATCTGCTGAACATTTGGTTAATTAAACTTCAAGAAAACTCGTTCAGCTTCAGTCTGCATTTGGGTCCTGTCAAACCTCCAGCCCCACTGTGACAGGTGGATAGTGGAGTAAGATAAACCAGACTATAAGTTCAACCTGCCGCCTGTATGTAGGAAACGGAACGTATTCGTTGTCCTATGACCATAAATGATGCATCCTTAATTTCACTTTACATGTCACTTTACATCCTAGAAGCATGTGGTACTGTGGTATGTTTTCTTAAAAAATAAAATGGGTTTATTTTTTATTTTTTGTCAGTCAAAGTAAATTTTGCACATTTTACCTATTTTGATGTTAAATGAGAGCTAATTTACCCAGAACTAAAAATTATTTTTATTCATGTTAAGGATTTACTTGCATACTTAACCATGTGAACCGTTTGGCACAATATTAGCATGAAATGCAGATTTAAATTCTGTTCTTCGTTCTGTTTATTCCACCATAAAGTATGACTAACGTTATGTCTAAAGTCTC
Organism: Cyprinodon variegatus; assembly: GCF_000732505.1. Classification (NCBI taxonomy): domain Eukaryota; kingdom Metazoa; phylum Chordata; class Actinopteri; order Cyprinodontiformes; family Cyprinodontidae; genus Cyprinodon; species Cyprinodon variegatus. The sequence continues at coordinate 701,253 of NW_015150591.1, forward strand.
TATTTCAGTGGCATATTCACTGAAAAAGGTCACTTGATGGACGGACAGACGAATGTGCATTCAGTTATATGTCGATAATTTCTTTGATTAATCGAATAATAATCAGATAGTAAAAGGTGGCTTAAAGATTATTTTAAATAGAATTTATTTTCAGGCGAAGCTTAAACTATGCCATTCTGGACAGAGCATATTCATGGACAAAAATGCTTAGTTTTTTTTCATCTTGGGTTTCTTTTTCAGCCAATGGCATGGATTAGGGTCTGTATACACCAGTTAACCATTAATCGATAACTAAATTAGTTGACAATGATTTCAATAATCAATTAGTCACAATAATTGATTAATTGTTTGAGTAATATTTCATTAACACACAGTAACACTTCGATCATAAAATGTCAAGAAGAATATTACTGGGGTGACAGTGGCGTTGGATGTGGGAGTTTGCCCAGAAATCGAAGGGTTGACGGTTCAAGCCCCGTTTCCGACTTTCAGTGTCGTAGTGTCCTTGGGCAAGACACTTCACCTGCATTGTCTACTAATGGTGGTCAGAGGGCCCGGTGGCGCCAGTGTACGGCAGCCCCACTTCTGTCAGTGAGCCCCAGGGCAGCTGTGGCTACAATGTAGCTTGCCACCATCAGTGTGTGAGTGTTTGCGTGAATGGGTGAATGAATGTAGTGTAAAGCACTTTGGTCAAGTGTCCTGACTTGAATAAAGGCGCTAGATAAGTACATGCCATTTACCATTTACCATTTGACTGTTTTACTTTTAAAAAGTTGTCCTACAAGCCCTAAAATTAATAACCAGCTGATTTGATAGACAATATGGTTACCTTTGCAACAATGACAAAAACAATGCTCTGCATAATCTTCTGACATCTGACAACAAATGGTATGTGCCATAAAGCCATTTCACTCAGACACACGCCACAGAGGCAAGTCAGGAGTTGGAATTATAAGCAAGCTAGCATTGATCGATAGCGTTATTTAGAGGAATATTTTATCACATATTGGTTATCAATTAATCATATCAAATTCACAGTGACTTCTCTTTGAAGTATCTTTTTTTTGCATATTATTTCAGCGACTGAAAAGGTCTGCCCTGTTTAATACCCATTATCTCTGCACCTTCCATGAGCTTATCTACAAAGAGACACAAATACTGAAGTCTCACACACAGATCCGGCGATCAATCTCAACTCGGAAACAAATGTGTAAATCAGCAGGAAAATAATTGAATCCCAAAATAACTTCTTGTTCCCTCCTCCCCAACCTAAAAATCGAAAAAAAGGGAGCTCGATAATGAGTGCAGGCAGAATCTAGCTAAGAGATAAGAAGGTGCTCTGCTTAAGAAAACAAACCAACATACAATACTCATAAAATGCTAACGTCTACCAGCTTAAGGACCTCATGAAGTGGACAGAGTCATTTTACATAAGGGCTCTGAGACACATCCTGTCAACCATCACATTAATGTTTGCTGCTGCAATGCTTTAATGGGGCTTTGTGAGATGGCTCTTAATCTGTTAAGGCTGTGGTGCTTTAACACACAGGTACTGTACACTCACACGTTACACGAGGTTTTAATGATCTAAAAATAGACAAGTGGGCAGAAAGCAAAGAGGCACAAAGAGAACATCTGCATTTGGGCACCAGCAGGTTTACCAAACCACTAACCTCACCTACTGTTTAATATATATATATGTTAGGGATGTCCTGATACAACTGTTTAGTCATCAATATGATAACATTATTGCAGATATCTGTAAACACAGACACACACACGTGTGTGTGTATATATATATATATATATATATATATATATATATATATATACACACACACACACACACACACACAAAC
>NW_015150591.1:705274-711423 GCF_000732505.1 Cyprinodon variegatus
GATAGATAGATAGATAGATAGATAGATAGATAGATCTTTTAATAATCTCTTCAGAGGTCCCAACACAGTTCAAGACTAAATTTTTTAATGAATTAAAAAAAAAGCTCATCAGGCACTTTAACAATCAAAAGCAATATCTGCTTTTTTGGGAGATGCACAATACATCAGCTTATGAGCAGAATAGTCCACTTTTTTCCGTCTTAAACTACTTTTTTCGGGCTTAATCTTTTTGTTTCTAAAAATTACTAGTCTTAGTGTTGACGCTGTTACTCTGGAAAGAAGCAGCTTCTGAAAACGCATTAAAGATGCAACATTAATTCCCAGAAATTCAGAAATAACAGATGCATCTACATGTAAATATGGAACATGTTCTTTAAGGTATTGAATGAACAGCATTCCTTTGATCACATCCAAGTTAAATGATCACTGAACTTTCTACCTTACCCACAACCTTGACAGCAGAGCTAATTGATACTGATCATGAGCAAACTTTCAAAAACACGTTTATGATTACCTAAACACCACAATCACATGCAAACACAGATCTATACTCATGCAATTACTTATTAAGCTAGTAAGGCCCTTCTTAGACTTGTCTAAATATATAATTTTGTGTTACAATAACCTGCCGCAGCTCTGTGTATCTACACCTGAATAGGAATGCAACTGTTCATTGTTCTGCTATGTCAAGATTTGTATTTTGAACTACATGCATCAGACATACTGGTAATAAAAAAGATGCCACCATTTTTGTTCAGCATTCAGTTTAGTTTACTTACAGTATGCTACCTGTTTTTTGACTGGAACACAAGTCTAAGTGCATGAAACTAAGAAACCACTCCTCGTAATATAATGTAAGTTGTACATGGTGTGCAGTGGCAGCAAACGTACCAAGTTCTTTCAGTATCAAAATTTCTTTAACTTCCTTTGTTTATTAAAACTTTTTAAATGCAAAACTGATGAACACACATACAAGCACACACACATATATACATATATATATATATTTTTTTACACATAACTGCCTCAGGTAGACAAGGGAGAAATAACTCAGGCCACCAGATTATTACAAACATTCTACATCTATATCTGTAATTGCTTACTGATCATCTCTTCAGTTATAAGACTGTCAGACAATTGACTCAACCCACATCTTCTTTCTCTACCACCCAGGACAGTGCTTTTCACAGAAAAACAAATAAAAACACCAGAACACCACCACCAAAACCAAATTTTTCCTGTATTTTCTTAAATCAACCCAAGAGGAAAAGCTTGTTTCAGTGCAGCATCAGTTCACTCACCATTCTGGGTCCACAGGTGTGATATCTATTCTGGGAGGAGCCCCGAAAGGCAGAGATGTTGGCCTGGTCATGATCTCATCGTCCGGTGTTCTGGATCTCTCTCCCTGACGCCAGGACAAGGGGGGCAGCTGCAAGTTACCCGAAAATCGCCGTCTGCCCCGACGCAGGTCAACGCCGAGAGTGCAGGAAGGAGAAGTGAAGGATTCACTGAGGCAGCAGTCCCTCTGCTCTTTGCTGTCCTGAGAAGAGAGAAAGAATAAAGATTTAAAGACAGGAAGAAAAAAAAACTATTGAAATTCCTAAAGTTAAATTATTGACGTTAAAATATTTAAGCTATTTTAATAAATTAAATGAAATGCTATTCAGTTTCTGCTCCTTATCAACAGTTTTCCCACTAGGTGGCAGCATACACTTGCTGTGGTCTTCTTAACATCAACACAAACGCCATCCTTAATTATCAGTTTCAGAAAGTCCACAAAATCATATTCTTTCAATCATATTGCTGTAAATGTCTGTAGTAATACCTAAAAAAAAATCCATATAGATCTGATTCAGAGCACAAATAAAACAAAAAAAAATTATTAAATTTTTATTGATTTTAAAACTAAATCAATAATTAATCATTCGATATAGGTGACTGTTTTAAAATGATTAATCTCCTAAGTGATTCCTTAAATAAAATCTTAACTCTGCACCTAATTTTTTCCTCCCCAAAACTTTATTACACTTTGTTAGGCTTGGTACTAAACTAACAGGCTAAAATTAATCACATTTATTAATGAGCTGTGCGGTCACATTTATTTGTAGTTCAGAAAGATCTTTCTGAATATTACAGTAAATAAGGAACATTCCAAAGAAGTTAAAAACAATCCACTGGACTTCCCTTGTTTCCCATCCAGGAAGCTTTTTCGATTCAAAATGTCAGAATTAGCATTTAGTTCAAAGCTTTATATTGTTCTCATACTCGCATTATTCCCAGGGTGTCTTTCCCAAAATAAAGTGCAATTTATTTATTTTTTTTACTTTTTTGGAATGACTTTGACTTGACGACTAAAAATGTTAAGCAGCAAATAAGGAACAGTTAAACAAAAAAAAACAAAAAAAACTGCAACCAACTTGGAGAGAAAAGTTTAGTTAGATCATCAGAAACTCCAAATTTATGCTCACTGTTTAATTCATCCATAAAACACTATTTGATCAGATTTACTCAGGTTAAAAGTTACAATAGCTGAAGTCCAAAAGACATCTTTAAAAAGGCAGATTATATATATATATATATATATATATATATATATATATATATATATATATTTATTAAGTGCAATGTGACATATGTTCACAATACTAGATTTAAACCTCAGAGGAGTTGATCTCATTTCAGATAAATAAAAAAAAGAAAAAATACAATTCTAACAAATTAATGATTAGTTAAACTAATTGAAAATAACTCAATTTACATAAAATCACAATGTATTTTCAAAAAGGTGGTAGAAAATATCAAAGAAGAAATATGAGGAGGAATAAAAACACAGACAGATTTTATTTCTTCTTTTGATCCAAACCATTACTGACAGAAAAACAAAAACATGTTAATGCCTTTACCCATATATTTACAAAAAAAAAAAAAGGCTGATTTGTTTCCATTGTTTTAAATTTTCTAATATTTTTAGAATAACTTAAGGCATTTTATCGTATGTTCAGTAAGCTGCAGATCAAGATGCCTTATGTTAATAAACAATATAATATGATATAAAATATCATGAAACTTGATTTCAGGTAGACTTTACTTTTTACTGAAGAAATAAAAAAAAAAAATGTGGTCAGAATTTCACACCAAATAATCTAATTACAATCTTTGTGTGAACAAATTTAAATCAGAATCACATCATAGGAAGGGTTTCTAATTAATTACTGGCTGGTTACCCAGAAATATTTTATTTGAACCAAGGAATCCTTGCGTTGTTCAGAAATTACTAGTTTGACAAAGATGCTGATGGTTTTTATGAAGATGCAGCTGGACTGATTTTTAAAAAGTTTGCAAACATCCTAAAAAAAAAAAAAACATACAGGAGAACATCAATATTTCTATAAAAGTTGCAGGACCTGACTTACAGACTTACTTTCACCACTGACATGAGATCAGAGGTATCAAGTACTGCACTTAAGTACACTTTTTAGGTATCTATACTTTACTCCATTACTTCTTTGTCTTCCTACTTCTGACTTCTACTCATTACATTTTCAAACAAGTATCTGTACTATTCAGGATCTATTCCTTACATTTTTAAAACAAATGTTACTCGTTACTCTTGGCTTCGGTTTAATGTTCATAAATATTTATTTCATGTCATGTGCTCCATCCAATGTAGATCATTGGCTCCATCCACATCTAGTGAAAACTAGTGTCATTGGATGAGTCATATAACGCAAACACTCATTGGTTAGCTAAAGGAAATCATCAGAAGCAAGCAGGTGTTCTTCAAACTGCTAATGTGAATTGTCTATGCCATGCTACAATGTAGGATTCAGAAAAAGATGTTGAAATGTCTGAAAGGTCGGACACAGGCGAGAGCGTATCGAGAGACGGAGACCAACAAGACCTCCCTCATCCTTGGTCCTATCTCAAAGAATTTTTCAAAAATAGTCGAAAAATTGAGCTTACTAATTGATATAGTGGCATCTGGCTGTTTTTTTAAAGGTTACTTTATACGTTTATACTTGAAGTAGTTTTTGGAGCACATACTTTTTCACTTTCACTTGAGTAAAGAGGTCAAGTTAATACTTCAACTTTTACCATATTTTTTTTTTTTTACTGCATAATCTATACTTGTACTTAAGTAACAAATGTGTGAACTTTTGACACCACTGACATGAAATTAAGATTTTGAGATAACCTCTCATGCCTCATTGAGTCTATTTTCTAAACTCCCAAGCTGTTCAGATCCCTGGTATACTTTGATTTAAAGTTACTTTTAATTATTTTCTTATTATTTTTACGCCTGTCTCTGGCCAGGACAGAAGGCAGATGTTGATTTAAAAGAGAGAAAATATTCTAGAGATGCGCTGGTGAAGAATTTAAGTCATCCAGGTCATAGTCATTCCAAAAAAGCTAAAAAAAAAAAAAAAAAAACAATCCACTGGACTTTGTTTCCAAGTTTGAAGACGTTTCACTTCCCATCCAGGAAGCTTCAAATTAATTCAAAATGAATTTTGAATTGAAAAATTTTCCTGGATGGAGGCGAAACGTCTTCAAAGTTGGAAACAAAGTCCAGTGGATTTTTTTTTTTTTTTAGCTTTACTGGAATTCGAGAGATAAAAAGGCTTTGATCTCTGAGGTCAAGGTTTAAGTAAGAAATAAAAAAAAACAAATCCAATCAGCCAACCATAAAAATATATACATATTTTTAAAAATAGAAATAAAAAAAATAAGAAGCATCGTCACTTTACCGGCTGTCCTGCACAAATAATTAAATCAAGATAATATTTTATGACCATTTAATTTAAACCTCACTAAGTCGTTGCAATAATAGTCTAATCCAGGAATGTCAAACTGGTTCCAGAAAGGGCCGTGTAGCTGCAGGATTTTTTTTCAACCAAGCAATAGCACACCAGACTCCATTCATCTCATCAAGTCATCATGTTAAGATTGGACTGACTTAATGAGATGACTGGAGTCTGGTCTGCTACTGCTTGGTTGGAAAGAAAACCTGCAGCCACACGGTCCTTTCTGGAACCAGTTTGACTCCCCTGGTCTAATCCAACACTTAATAGTTCCTGACTGTCAGATAGAAAGCAGTTGATCTAATATGCATCTGTTTGCAGCCCAGTGTCAGAGGTACTCTGTCCTGCTGAATGCAGATTAATGGAAGTCCCAGGAAAACAGAAATAACCAAAACATTGTACCTCATTTGTAAAATATTTGTTAATTTAGTGGGTTGCAAATAGTGAGTATCCTTCCTAGTAAACACACCTACGACAGATCTTCTTGGAGGGCTGCCTTCCCTTGACTGCTGGAGGCTGGTTTTCATTTTAAAAATAAACAACCCACTGCCTGCTGTCAAAGAAATGCTCATTTTAGCCATGTGGGTGTTGGCTATTTTCCCCCCTGCAGGGTTCCTCGAAGCTGACCTTTTCACTGAAAACTATTTATCTTGTATGATATCATATGTTACTATTTCACTAAAACGACAAATAAAGGCCTAAAGCCAATGTTGGCTGCAGTAAAACAGTATAAAAAAAAAAAAAAACGAGAAGAAAGGAGAGCTAACTATGGCCAATGAAAAATATAAAAAGCTAAATTAAAGGACATATCTATCCAAATTTAAAAAATAACCATTTAGATGCATCTCAAATTAAACTGACATAACAGTATATCTATTTTCATGATGAGATTTAAAATAAGTGTGTCTCTAGAAATGGAAGCAATTCTTTATTAGCACACTTTACAAATTTCCAAATATTTCTACTCGGGAACAGGAGAGGAACTTGAAAAATGGTGAAACACATTAAAGGGTTGATAGTTGTCCTTACTACTGTCTGTAAGGGAGAGGAAGCTCATCCCAGCTGTATTTATTTGAGATCTGGTCCTTTCAGTCATGATTTTATGACCGTAGATGAGAGGAAGACCAGTAAATCTAGAGCAAGGCCTTTTGGCTCAGCTTCCTCTTTACAACAATAGATCTGTGCAGTAATATATATATATATATATATATATATATATATATATATATATATATATATATATATTTCTTTAGATCAAAATTCTAGCTCAAACTCCTCCCATCAGGAGTAGCTTCATGGCTAAAAGCACTAAAGCCAGATTAAAAACAGTATGCATCACCATGTTTT
>NW_015150591.1:711987-720355 GCF_000732505.1 Cyprinodon variegatus
ATGACAAAACATTTTCAGTCTGCTTCAACACCTGTAATGAGATGGAGAAAAAAAAAAAAAAAAGGAAAAGCAAAACCAAAAGACATGGTACGAGATATACAATAGAGCAACACCTTGAAACTATCGCTAAAGTAATATTATTAAGTCTGACATGTACTCTGTGTTACCTGAAGATATGAATGTGGGGTTTCTGTTTGGAAGTGAATCTCTAAGTACCTGGAGCCTAGCACCTGTAGTAGTTTATGAGGGTGAACTTGTGCATGTAAAGTAACATGTTTGTTTTTATCACAGTTGGATAACAGAAACTGTCTATAGATTTGTTTGTCATCCTACTTTAGCTAAACTAGACCCCATTTACCACGCTGCTCTGAGGTATTTAACAGGTTCACCGTATAGGAATAAGCATTGCACTTTATTTAGCCTTGCTGCATTTAATTCGCTAAATATTCGAAGGATGAATTATCGGTATAACCTCATAAACAAGTTCTTTGTCCCATGCGGATCACACCAAGGGAACAGCTTCTACAGGAGACTTTCTCCTCCAGTCCGGCTCTGTAAGTTCTGAAACTCAGAGAAATGTGTTGCAAAAAGTACATTTTGCAGCAATTCTGTTCCTATATGTCAACCATCATGACTTGGTAATCGAAAACCGGTTCCTGTTCAGAACCGGTTCCATGTGTTCCGATTCCATGGCACCGTTTATCAGCTCGCTTAACGACTCTCTTAACGGTTCCAGGCAGCACCAGAGCCTAGAGCTGGGCAGCACGACTTATGTCACGTTTTCTACGCAAGTTACGCACACGGCATTCAGTAAACAAGTACGACGTGACCAGGCGTCTAGAAAAGTAAAACATAAAAAGTGGCGCTCCATCGGGTAAAGCAATCTAAAGTTTGGATGTAAAGTTGCAATAACATCTGCAGGAGGAAATACATTCAACATGCAGAAACACCTGCCCACACAACATGGCATATATTTTAACAAATGCCCTGCTTTTGATGCTTCTGGACGAAAGCTAAAGTTACGACCAGCATGGAAGGAAACTCTGGTGGTAAGTAGCTAGTTTTGAATCACTGGCTGTGCTTAATATGGTTCCTAGTAATCAGATGCCATTTCTGGAAATAAACCAATTTCCTATCTCTCTTTGGGGTTATTAAACGTGCTACGAAGTTGCATTGCAGCTCAGGGAGTGAGAGAAAGGTGACGCTGGTTTATTTAAGTCAGGGGGAGATTAGTTTATTTCCCGAAATTTTACAGTAATGCTTTTTCATTGAACGGAGGCCTTCTCCATTAGATTTAGACGACTGATGAGACGGGTGGCCTGGCTGGATCAGAGGCTGGCAGCTCTCGTTCACTGCCTTCTGTTTTCACCGATCCAGGCAGAAATATGTCCCAGGTGAAGGTAGACGAATGTCACCGTTCACTTACCAAGTTCATCATTTCACAGAATCGATAAGGGAATTGGAATCGTGAAAATCTTATCAATTCCCAACCCTAGTTCTCAGCTCCATGGGGGGGCCAAGACACACCTCTATGGGAGGGATCCGTGAGCCAGTTGGCTGAGAGGGGGTCGCAGAGCAGAAAGAAGAGGTCTCACAGCTGTTTTATCTGCAAAACTGTATCCTCTTCTCCAGTGATCATGTTAAGATGAAACATGGAAATTTGTTCTCAATGTCCAAAATTATTATGATGGTTTATGGCATAACAGTCAGATGTTTATGCAATGACATCCTGTGGTACTAATAGAGTCAGCAGCCTCCCCCATTGAGCTCATAATACTATATTTTCTGAATAAATATTCAATATTATACCATCATTGCTGTGTCTAATACGTTTCTGTGTGTAATACAGTTGCGCTCCTCTCAGTGGTTACTTTTTAATGTACCCCGAGCGTCAACTGAGTTGGGAAAAACAGCATTCTCCTGCTCTGCACCTCGGGGATGGAATAACCTCCAGAAAGAGCTCAAATTAGAAACTCTCGTGTCCATTAATGAATTTAAAGCAACTATGAAGAATGAAGTGATGGAGATATGTGCTTGTTTTTCTTGAGATGCTCAATGTGTTTTAACATACTGCTCTGATTTTATTTTTTTTATTTTTTTTATGTATTTTTTTATTATGAAAAATGTAATATGTTGTAAATATCTATGAACTTCCTGTGGTTTGGCTGCTACCTTGGCCAGGTCTCTCTTGAAAAAGAGATTCTGAATCTCAATGGGACTTCCTGGTTAAATAAAGGTTAAATAAAAATAAAAATAAAAATTTAGAATTTTCACCTTTCAGAATCAATTATTGAGATAAACTATCACATATTTTCTTATTAAATGCTACAGACAAACTATAGCTAATTGAGTTTCTTCACCCTTGCAAACAGATTTTCAGAAAGGTGCAAATTTATATCCAGGAAAGTATTGTAATAACTCAAAGGAATAAATCATTTCGACTTGTTTCCTAGAAGGGAAACCGAGCAGGAACACAAATCAGCATGCCAACTCTTATAAATGTCAGCTATCAAGAGGACGCAGCATTATGTAAAATAATTGAAGCTGTAAAAACAGTTTTATGATCCTGAAACAGGCTAAAACCACTGTGCCATCTTTAATGATAAAAACAAAACCAAAATAAGGAGAAAATGGAACAGATGCCTTCTGGAGCGAAAGGATAATATGAAACTATAGAGCCCAACTATCATTACTAAAGACGAAAAGATGACAATATCTTTGGAAAACAGTTGGAAAAAAGATGAAAACATAAAGAGCAGAAAGACATGTAGGCTGGAAGGATTAACTAAAAACAAATTCAAAGCACAATACAAAACCAGATTGTATCCCTGCTGCTGGCTTTTGACAGTGATACTAACAGTCATGCTGAGTCCCTATCAATAATTAACTGGCTTTATTCTAACAATAACATTTAACATTTGTTTTTAACCTGATTCATAATCTCCCACATGATTCTTTAAAATCCTCAATGACACTGATTGTAGACATAGTCTAATGAATGAATGACTCACATCCTTTCCTTTGTGTAAAAAAGTGCAATCTTTTTTTCCTTCCTCCACAAAACTGAGAGGAAGTCTATGACTTGATTGAGTGAATGACGCACAAGAAACGGATCTGTGAAATGAAAGTGTGAGGCAATTCAATAGAGCTGATGAGTCAGAATCTAAGGTATGATCAGGGCTTTATTAAGGCTCTGAAGGTCTTGCTTGGAAACATGCAACTCTTAAACAACTGTAATTATCTAGTCGTTTAAGATCACTTCAAAACAACGCATGTCAGTGTGACAGAACAGGGACAGGTTCTAATACTTTACAGCCTCTGAAGTTTAAAAAAAAAAGCTGGAAAAGTTGAAACTCAGTCTAGATGCACAGATTTCTGTTTAATGGCTGTATTCAACATTTGGTTTAAATGCTTATCTTGTTTTTTTTCATATTAATGATCTCTGGATAAAAGTTCCCTAAGTGGTGTAAATCCATGCGCTGAGTATAAGCCAGCAGTGGCACAAAATATGCATTCTTTAAACAAATGATGACACCTGCTGTGCTTTAACTGCATTTTCCTCAGTTCTGTCCTTTAATCTGTTCCTCCGACACCCGATGACCTTTAGCTTCATGATGCAGCAATCTGTGTTTGGCTGCGGGCATCTGCTACCGAGACACTCCATCTAACAGCCTCGACATCGTCTTGGAACCAAACATTTGTGTCTTCTAGTTTCCTTGTTTGTTTGTTTTTTCCAAATATTCTATTTTGGAAAAAAAGGTTCCAAAAGTTTCCTTTAGAAACATTTTTTCCTAAAGTTTTCAGATCTTTACTATTAATAGCTAATTAAGTAGCTACCTTAATGCAAATGTTGCTAAATATAATGGAAAAGTTACAAACAAATTGCCTATTATTTTATATTTCTCTATTGTAATAAGAATAGACTTAGACTGATTTTGTCATTTTGTTTACACAAGTGTGAAAACAAAAAGAAATTTGGTTTGGAAACAGCTCTCTGGTCAATTTAATCTTTTTTTAAACTGCAGCCTTGAAAAATAGTAAAAATCACTGTAAATTTACAGTTTTTTTTATAATAATAATAATGTTGATGATTTCAATAATTATTTCTTTATTTGATGTTGTCTAATCAAGCTCCTCCCACTTTATATCTTCTGAACCACACTAGGATCTCAACCCAAAATGTGGGATGCAGTGTTAATAAATGCTCATAATCAAAACACCGAAGCTCAAAATTAGGAGGTCATTAGCAGACAGAATCTGTTATCCCATTTCTAGATGACACCAAGGGGTTTATATAGACATGCAAATATTTTTTATATCTGCAGCAAGGACTCAATGCCATTGGATGGTTTATACCTTTAAATGAAGACAAAATAAGCCTTTACAGATCTCTAAAATCAGCCTTATGGGAAATCCTAGAAATTATATGTTGATTTGCAATGTCAAAAAAAGAGCAGGCGGTTGTTTGTTAAAATAAACATCCGTTGCCATCCCAGTAAAGACAATCTGCTATGTATATAGTGTTAAAAAAGCTCCTATGTTGCATTTAGTAATAATTGTAGCAAAAAAAAAGATTTAAAAACAATACAGATAATCTCAGCATTTGAGGACATTTTCAAAATAGATAACTTATTTTGTATTTTTGGTTATTCTTTAGAAAATGTTTAATATAGGCTACCATTATAAAATGTTATTTCTCCAGCTCATAAATTGCCTACACACATTATATGAGGCATTTCATATATTTTCAAAATATATAAAAATTTAGGACCTGTACCATTTAATATAAGCTATATTTTATCAGGGTTCTTAAAATGAAACAAATATATTATAGTTTGTAGACTGATACCTGTTACCCTGTTGCACTACAAGGTTGCAGGTAACTGGGTTGCAGCCAATGTTTAAAGTTGTTCAAAGGTACATGCTACCTGTGTTAGCTACTTTAGTAAATGTTCAATATCAAAGTTCTATCTATCAAAAAAGAAGAAAAACTGATTTATTGTAGTATGAATAACAGGGCTGTATTTCTATGAGTGACACAAAAAGATTTGGCAGAAAAGATGAAGAAAAATGAATACTAGAAGGAAGGATCTAACTTACAGCTATACATGATCAGTGTGATCAGTTTGACGACGTCCTTTCAGCCAAATGTTTGTGCATTTCATCCAAATGGCTTAAAATATTTTAGCAACAGCATTGTGTGTATATTGAGGTACTCAACTTTAGAGCATAAATACTAACATATTTATTAAGTCAATGGTAAAACAGAATAGAAGGAAGATATATCAATAAAATCAAACTTAAAAGTCTGATATAAAATTGATTTGATCATTTATAATTGATGTGTAACAGAGGAACAAGAACCACAAAACATTTTAGGCGGTGCTCACAGCTACTGGTTATGTAAAATAACATTTAGCAATCATTTTTACTACAGATAGATTTTTTTTCAGGACAATCATTAAAATAACAGCAGTTTTTTTTCAGTGTATTTTGTTCATGGTTTATTTAAAATGTCAACGTAGGGACATAAAATGTCCTCCAATTCTGAAATGATCCGAATCAATAGTAGATTAGCAGTAATCCATGCTTTTTTTTTTTCTTTTTTTTTCTCATTACTTAGCAGTAATCCATGCTAAGATTATGTTGTCGGAAAATTTGTATCTCTTATATTATATATTAATTTATCCTATTTACTGACTATAAAAGTTTTCACTCAGTCTGTTTCACTTTCAAGGCCACACAATTCTCTGCAGGATGGTGTTTGTAGACCAGACATAGCTTCTTCCCATAACAAATCGGATTCTTTCTCAAGGTTTATTCGTAACATGTTACTCTTTAAACAAAGTGTGTCTAATTTGTTTTGACTCTGACTACTTTCCATTGTTGTAAATAAGGGGGAATGAATGCTGTCTAGATCAGAACAGGGCAGAATGCTGTGCCATGATGACTGTTCTCTCTTTGCAAAGATGATTTAATAAATGTGCCGACTGAGTGAAATCCATCGATCTCCGTTTATTTAACTAGGATGAATAGTTGAATACTTTTTCCCACCACAGATTATCCTTTACAAGCTTTTCTCATAGTAGCTTTGCCTCGTCTGTTCCTGTTTGGCTATGACTCCATCCTGGAGAGAAATATCAGCTGTGCTGCTGCCATCGACACCTCTGTTTATAGATGTTGGAGCTTGGCCTGTTTTTCCAGTGTGGTCCTGTTTCTCTGACTGTGACTGGCAGGATGTGCTCTCTTCATCCTCTGACATGGGAGCTGGCTCGGAGCTCGTCTGCCTGGCTGTGTTTTCCTGGACGGGGCCGCCTTTTACAGCTGCTTTTTGTATCTCTGCTTCTGTCTCCTTGAACCCCAGTCGGCCTCNCCTCGTCTGTTCCTGTTTGGCTGTGACTCCATCCTGGAGAGAAATATCAGCTGTGCTGCTGCCATCAACACCTTTGTTTATAGATGTTGGAGCTTGGCCTGTTTTTCCAGTGTGGTCCTGTTTCTCTGACTGTGACTGGCTGGATGTGCTCTCTTCATCCTCTGACATGGGAGCTGGCTCAGAGCCAGTCTGCCTGGCTGTGTGTTTCCTGGTTGGGGTCGCCTTTTACAGCTGCTTTTTGTATGGCCTCAGCAGATGGCCGCTCACACTGAGCCTGGTTCTGCTGGAGGTTTTTTGTTTGTTAAAAGGGAGTTTTTTCTCTCCACTGTCGCTACAAGCATGCTTAGCGTGAGAGATTGCATTCGAGTCAATGATCCGATGCAATCAACTGTTTTTATTTCTTAGATAGAAAACTTTGAATCAATTTGACTGTATGATCTGGTGACCTGTAAAATGACCTGAGATGACGTGTTGTGAATTGGAGCTATATAAATAAACAGAACTGAATTGAATTTACAAGCAGATTTTGTTATCAACATTTCAGCGCCCCACTAATGTTGCCATTTGACTATATTAACCACTCAAGTCATAAAATAAATAAATAGGGATCCATAGCTTCAGTGGGAGAACAGATGAAGGCATAAATATTAGTCACGCAGTCCCTGCCCATGCTGAAATAAAGCCATGGAAACCCCAGTGTGTATTTTGTCATGAGTCATAACAGATTCCTGAAAACATGGGGGACATGATAGTCGAATAAAATGAGAAATAAAAACTAAAGGTTCAAACATGATAAATTCAGCCACAGAGAGGAAGATAAGTTTATATGTGCAATGAAGCACATAGGGCTATGTGATATGGCTTAAAATCTATTATGATACAGTAAAAGGCTTTCATCACTACGCTGTTTTCCAAACCATTGGACCCTTTATTTTATAAGAAACCCCCCATCCCAGTTTCCCCTAACCCCTGACCAACATTTTTAACAACTGAATACAGAAACATAAGTTCGTAGTTGTGGGAAATAACATATAAACCATAATCTCCTTTAAGTCTTCCACCGTTCAATATTGCCATCAATATTTTTGCTTTAAAATAGGTTTCATTTTTGTCAGATAATGGGGTCGTGATGGGTTTGATTTCTGCTCTTCCTCTAGGGGACGCTGCCTCATCGTCTGCAGGTGCATTTCCTGCACCTGAAGATCATCAGCCTCAGTTCCTGAGCAGCATAAAGAGAGCAGGACGTCAGTCAGTCTTCACTGGAGTTTGCTCTCACAAATGGTACTCCTAGCCACTCCTGTGCTCTTAAAACTTTCTCTGTCAACCTAGTCCCCTCTTTGTAGTGTTTCTCCAGGTCTTCTGTTTGAGAACTTCTCTGCATGTTCTCCTGAGCCAAAATCTCATCCTCTGCTGAAAAGATCCGTACCCGACTGGACACCGCCTCTCGCTGCAAGTCGTGCCTGCCTAGCAGTATTCAATCATCCTGTCAGCTTCACCATCCTGCATGGAAGGACCAAACTTCTTCCCTCATCAGAAACTCTGCCCCAACTCTGGACTCCCCTCCCCTCCCCTCTGGCAGATATGCACCTTTCAGAACAAGAACCTGCATCCCCTGACGTCGCATATTTCCAGATCACCTCTTATTTCTCCCTTTTAATGCTAAATAAACAGTTTAAAACCTTCAGTAACTACAATTTCTCCTGAGTCTCTCTGGATGTGGGTTAAAATCTTAAAGCCATAACAATTTTTCACCTTATTTCTACAGCAAAACACAGTTTTGCCTGTAAAAGTCCTAATGGAATATGTTAAATTAAGGTTTGTGTCACAGTCTTGGTTTTCCATATGTTGTCCTCTGCTGCCCTCTTGTGTCCTCTTTCCCTAGCTCCGTTTTCTGCTCTGCCCTCACCTGTTTTCAATCCCCTCGTTAGCCCTCTCTTTGTCTCTGTCCCCTTTAAAAGCCCTCCCTCTTCAGTTCCTGTTTGCTGGATCCTCGTC